>NW_028280850.1:737500-925000 GCF_059751285.1 Brachycentrus maculatus
TACGATATGTTATTAAAATTCTATAACTTACGGCATTTCCAATCTATCGGGCAACACTTGCTGGTCCCATCGAAGTAAATTGGAGAGCACTTGTCAAACACTTTTGCTGCACTTCCCAGAGTGAGTCCACACTCGATTTGCTGGCACCAAGGGGATCTGATGGTTCCATCGAATCCCTTCATGCAAAGACATCTCTGGCATTTTCCTTCAGGGAAGAACACCTGGCCTTCTTTGTATACTTTGGAATCCCAGGTGCATGTCGCCAATGCATTTATCTCATTTTGATCTAGAGATTTTGCACAAAATATGGATTAGAAAAAAAGCAAATTACTTCAAAATATTCATAGTGTTTTTTGACATCTCAACACAGATGAAGAAGAATATGGAATCTTTAATTAATGTATTACTTAGTAAATACAAATTTTTCTTAAAATCTACTGTGACACGTGTTTCGATGCATTCCGCATCATTTTCAAACGATGCGGAATGCATCGAAACACGTGTCACAGTAGATTTTAAGAAAAAGTGGTATTTACTAAGTAATTTAAAAATTGGATAGATTTTACCACAAAGTGACTGCCGAATCAATTAATGAAAAGAATATGGAAGTCTGATCATTTACGGGGCTTACGACCGTCATAGGCTGGTTGGTGTGATCACTTTACACACTGTAACATTCACCAATTCTACCCATGATTGACAACCACACTTCTCAAATTCTTGGAAGTTCTATATATATATATATATATATATATATATATATATATATATATATATATATATATATATATATATATATATATATATATATATATATATATATATATATATATATATATATATATATATATATATATATATATATATATATATATATATATATATATATATGATCCAATTTCGAAGCATTGTACCTACTTGAATCACTAGAATTTCAATAGAAATATCTATTGGTGAGATGAATTTTTTATATTGATGTTGAGATGTCAAAAAATAATATGATAAATAATCCCTGTAATTGGAGATAATCTAGATTTGTGAACAAGTATTTGGACGCACTCAAAATGTTGTTAATAGTGTTAGTATATAACCGCTCACCGAGATTTCAGTCTACCGGTTTTGATACGTATCCGTCTCTTCGTCAGGACAATCACTTCACCAGCATGCAAACAATACTACACGTCATAATTCACACACAACCTGAGGTATAAAATACACTTTATGTTAGAACTCGGCCTTTAGTGCGTGTAGTTCTCCGATCCTTAGTGCATGTTGGTCCTCGGGCCGACTAAAAACGCATGTGATTAATATTTTGTGTAGTTGTAAATGTGTAAATAATGCTATGGTTATTGCTAATGGCTATAACACATCACGTACGTCTCAACGTCTCGAAACCGGTAGGCTTAAATCTCTGTGATTGGTTATATAGAATGATAGTATGTATGTATATTATGATGTATGGATGTGAAGGAGGCGAGGAGTGTATGCCAGGACAGAAGAGTGTGGTGTTCCATCCTTTCTGCCTACCCCTGCGGGGAAACAACGTAATGGTAGTAGTAGTAGTAGTAGTATGTATGTATATACATAATAAATAATAATAAATCCCTTACCGCACCCCAATGGTGCATAGGGCACTGCTTCATATAAACGCAGTGTTATCTCAATCGATTACACATGAAGGAAAGGTGATCAGCCCTCCACTTCAGGTACCAGTCCAGTGTAATATTGAATAAATATTACAGTGAAAAAATCACTTATATTTATTAAACCCCCCTGGGAATCGAACCCGGGACCTCCAGAACGGTAGGCGAGCATGCTGACCATTACATATAATGTTATATAATGTTAGTATGTATATACATACTAACATTATATATTTGAATCGTCAAAATCTTGCAAAAGACCCAAAAATTATTGACCATTCTATTGTTTATTTTAAATACGTGATACTCTGATAAAAATATGTTAAAATTTTATGTAAGATCTTACCACAAACTTCTTTGATGGGGCAACAACTGTCTAAAGTAAATTGTGGTATGCAGTTTACTGTAGATTCAGCGCAATCCACAGCTCCGCATTCAAAATCGGCCCTGAAACGAAAAAAGATTAGATTATCTATTTTGACATACAGTATGATCTTATTAAAACAATTACTGTTTTCTGATGCAGTTTGAAGTTTTGTTTTTGAGTAGACTTCAGTTATTTTTAAATGTTTTATATTTTGAACGTTTAAAATTGACTACTACTCTTATATACTAGCTATACCAAGCAATGTCTGTTTAGTCTGGTGCAATAGAAAAGAAATAAAATAGAATGGAAATAAAATAGAAAACACGCATTTCTAATATGTTTGATTCACGTGCAATTCATGATTTATGACAATCCGTTAGCAAAGTCATGTGTATTGTTGTTAAATTTAAAAGATGTCTGTTCCACTGAGGTGAAAAAGGCGTTTAATAATTAAAGTTTTTTTTATTAATTAAACGCCTTTTATTAAACACATTAAAAAAGGGCCTGTTAAAAAGGGATGATTTAAACCAGCCTATGTCAAGTCCTGTAAATACCCATACTTCCATTTTTTTTTATCTATGTTGAGATTGCAATATAAATAACTCCTAAGTTGATACAAACTCAGAATTTATGAACAAATATTTGGACACACTCAAAATATTGTGAGTATTCAAAATGTTACGAATAAGTAAAAAATATCGTTGCTAGATTTATGAGTATTAAAAATATTTAGATATATATCGTCTCCCATTTTATATTATGTACCTGGAATTTTCGTCCCTTTTACTACATTGGCATCCGATGCTGCAAGGAGGTACTTTCACATCACTTGGGATGGATTCACCGATGTTAAACAACTGGTTTCTGAAAAAAAAACAATGCATATTAAAATTACATGTAAGTTGTAAATTTGTCATTTTCCATTGGAAAAAGTACTTGATTATTATTTATGAATAATATTTTATTTTATACTAGCAACATATAGCCTATCCTGGCAACACACGATTTTTCCATCAACGTTTTTGATTGGCGTATTTTGATTTTCGAATACGTGAGTCCGATATAAAAACTAAGTACCAAGCACATGATTGTGTTTTTTCTGTGTAAAAAATATATCGAACCGGAATATTTGTACGATTCTCAAGTATTCGGAAATCACACATAGCTCATTTATTTGTCTTATTCGTCATGTCAAATTTTCTAAATAAGACACCACTAAATCCGATAGATCTTTATGTCCTATTTATTGCTCCATTAATTTTTGTCAACTGAATATCCTCTTTTGCATATTCTGTTTCCAATATAAATCTTAATCCAATCGTTAAGGTTAATTGATGAGTTAGTACAAATAAAAACTACGTACCAAGCACACGTTCATTTTTTTAGAATGGAAAATAATCCGAGTTCGGAATTTTCGTATGGGAATTAGGCGGAAAGCGCTAGGGAAAATGGCACGTTTGCGGACAGGCTTTCGTCACAATTTTAATAAAAAAATCAATTCTTACTTGTAAAAACATTTATCGGTGCATACGGGGGATTTAAAAATCGGGCAGTCAAATCGCTCAATACAACGCCTATTGAAAATAGGTTTGCACCCGAGCTCCGTGTAGTGCGTATAAGGAGAACCCACTTTGCGGATGCAGTTAGAAGAAGAACAAGAAGAAGAAGAAGAAGAAGAAGTTCCTGAAAATTATGTAAATTATTTCATCAATGTATCCATTTTAATTTTAATTTTATTTGGTAAATATCAGTATTTTTTTTTAAATCGGACACGTGTCACGATTTTAAGAAAAAGTGGTATTTACTTTCATTGCATTTATATTTTCACCAGTTATATTTTTTTACAATATTTTGAGTAAAAAATATTTTTTCACAAAATATGGGTTCGCCTTCACTTAGAAATTATTTATAATGGTATCAATATAAATAATTCCTTAATGGAGATAAACTAGGAATTTGTGAATAAAAAATTGGTCACTTAAAATATTCACTACAAAAAACGTTATTTTTTTCACATCTCATCAAAGATGAAGAAGAATATGAAAGTCTGGGCATTTACGGGGCTGACGACCGTCAAAGGCTGGTTTAAGTGATCACTTTATACACTTGTAACATTCACCAATTCTACCCATTATTGACATTTACACTACTCAAATATGTCAAAAAAGAATATGAAAAATAACTCCTATAATTGGAGATAATCCAGATTTGTGAACAAGTATTTTGACACACTCAAAATGTCGAAAATAAACGTTGGCACTTAACTCAACTGAACTGATATATTACTACTTCTATTTTTACATACTCTTTTAATACTATTTTTACAGTGAGCATATTAAAATAAATATGATGAGGATTTCAAAAAAATAATACGAAAACTGGTACAAAGATTTGCTAACTATATTAACACGTTGAACGCCACGTGAGTTATATTTAACTGACGCTGTTTTTGGTCGAGAGGTAGCATGAGTTAAATATAATTCCAATCATGGATTGGATTTTACGTTCTGTGAAGTTGATGCGCTTCACGTTTGCCATGTAAAGTCATTTACATGCATTACATGCATATGCTCTTTCTATGTGGCGCCCTGGACAAATTACCGAAGTTGGCCTAGATTTTTCTCTGAAAACAAATACTTGGCATTGCATTGACTGTAAGCAGTCTGTTTACGGTTGAACCCCCAAGGAACGTTTTCTTCTAATTTGGCAGTCAATGTCTTAAATAAAATAATTAATCTGATTTAATAAATTGTTACTTACCAAATACGATATTAATGAACAGTGCTAACAACAAAAATACAAGATGAGTCTTCATTTTAACGTTTTGAAAGCTTGTTTTATCAATTTTCGCTGTTATTAACACGACTGAAACAAAGACAATGAATAGAATCGTGAGATTTTTTAATATAAAACACTTGTGTTTTTTATAAATAAGTATGTGCGTAATTTATTAGCAATATGTAAACATTTTTATTATTTGATCAAATGGATTGCTGAGTATTGAACCTATAAAAGCGGTTGAAGTTTATTTTAAACATTATTTTTTTTGACATCTCAACAAAGATAAAGAAGAATATGGAAGTCTGGGCATTGTGACCGTCATAGGCTTGGTTGAGTGATCACTTAACACACATGTAAGATTCACCAATTCTACCCAATGCTTGACAACCACACAACTTAAGTTCTTGAAACTTATTCACTTACTTAACTCAGATAATATAAGAGTTTCTGCTTAGTAAAAAGCTTCTTTACATCTCACCAATAGATGTTTCTAGTGATGTTCTAGTGATTCAAGAACAATGTTTCAAAATTGGTTCATACATATATAGATCTTCCAAGAATTCGAGTAGTGTGGTTGTCAATAATGGGTAGAATTGGTGAATGTTACACGTGTGTAAAGTGATCACTTAAACCAGCCTATGACGGTCGTCAGCCCCGTAAATGCCCAGACTTCCATATTCTTCTTCATCTTTGATGATATGTTAAAAAATGATACTTAACTCAGTATGCGCGAGTTCACAATACCCATCTATGGTGGGATGAGGAAAGCTTTTATTAAGCAGAGACTCATTCCTTTTGTATATGAGGTCCAAATCCTGGATTTTATTCACATACTTTAGAAACGTTTGATAACATGATTTTCAATTAATTTCAGCCTATAATTTAAGCAGTTAATTTATTTAGAGTATTTCAGGTGTGTCCGAATACTTGATCACAAATCTAGATTATCTCCAATTAAGAGTTTTTATTTTCATTATTTTTTTGACATCTCGACAAAGATGAAGAAGAATATGGAAGCCTGGGAATTTACAGCCCTGTAAGATTCCTAATTGGAGATAATCCAGATTTATGAACCAGTATTTGGACACACTCAAAACGTTTATTTTTGACATTACTAAAAGTTGCGACACGCAACCCTATTCTGTCACTCGTCTTAGAACTGGAATTATGACGTACGTTTGGTCAATTTTAGTAAACGTGGATTTAAAATATTTTTTTTTTACCACTTGAGTATTATATTGTTACTAGTTTCCGAAGCTTCAGATGCTTCCATCTACGGTTTTGGGTATAAATTGAAGCATTGATTAGGATAAATTTTTATCTGTTTTGATCGGTAGCTTCCAAAACTAGTCGTCAAAATATATTTAGTTATTTATTTATTTTTCAAAACATATAACAAACATTATTCATATATATGTATAATATTCCCAAAGAGTGATTTCTTTATCTCATTTTGGGACATGAGGAGATTAAGGTAAACAAGACTGGAACACAAATGATGAAGTTACTTAAAAGTTTTTTTTTAAATAACCAAAACTAATAAAAAGCAAAATATAAAAACAATAAACAGGTAAAAGAAGCATATTTAAAAGAAAATATAAAAATGAGAAAATATAAAAATATAAAAAAACATAATGTAAAAACAATATAAGTAAATATGATTAAACATATATCTTTATATATCTTTCCATAAAGGATTCTTTCAGATCATTTATTTTATAATACTCAAGTTGTAAAAATCTAGTGTATTTTTATTTTTATATTATAATTTTTTATTATTTAATATATTTACATTTTTATTTTAAACATAAAACATTTATACATATGTAAAACTTTTATATTTCGATTCGCTGTGCCTCTCCAAAAAAGAGACTAAGCTCTTGTGCTTGGAGAGGGACTTACACTCGTGGTTTAATGTTATATAATAAATGGTATAATAGTCTTTTTTGTATATTTTTTCAAGATTTATATGTAATGAGCTTTAATTTTTTTCTGAAGTATTTTAATATCTTCTATTTAAAAAAAATTCTTTAGGGAGTTTATTGAAATTTTTAATTGCCTAATATTTGAAGTTTTGCTGAAATTGCTTAGTGTTGTATTTTGAAGTAGAAAAATCGTTTGAGAATCTCGAAGATAAACTTTTTTTTTAAGTTCAACTAATTGTTACCCTTTAGTATTTGAAAAATTGTGTTTTTTTTATAATCTAGTAATACTTATTTATCCCAAACCAAATTCAACGTACTAGCGAGTTATTTCTGATAATCTTTTACCACCTTAGTACATAACATATAAGAACAAAGGTGAAATAAAAAAGAATGATGGAGATTGATGTTTTTATTTCTAGCAAGATTGTTTCTTCGTGCATGTGAGCAATGGAGGTATGTCACATGAGCAAGTGACGCAGTCGTCACCAGTGAGCGTGTCTCCAATATTCAGAAGCTGGTTTCCATAGTGACACTTCATATGTGTAAAAGTCAGTTTGGCTCCTGGCTTCTTGACGATCTTGTCAGTTGGGGATGCTGAAAATATGAAGAAAATATATGATTTTTTATAATATTTTTTTCATTTTAATAACAAGAGAAATTTGTGTTTTTATTATTGACACAAATATTTCAATTTCATACCATTTCTGTGAGCCTAAGCGGCTGATTATTAGAAATAGGTATCAAATTGTGGTAGAGTGGATTCGAACCGAGAAACTCTGACTTAAGACTTATTCCTGTCCTTTCCTTCTCCTTCCTGCAAAATCATACCATACCCTTACCCTTTTACTCCCTTCCTCTCTCACACACACACTCCCCCTCTTTATTATTTTATTTTTTATCTAGTGATGTTTTTGATCGTTATTATTATAACATAAATGAGGAATTGTGTAATTGGCTTTTTTTATGAATGTAACTATTTATTTATTATATACTTTTACTAAATGTAAAGCTGTTCAATTCCCGGATAAATAAAATTAAAAAATTAAAAAAAAAAGACCGCGACATTAACCACGGGACCACAACCCGAATAATAGTCCATGGTTGTATAATGTGTGTATAAATATTTAAATAGGTGTGTTTAAATTGTTGGGTATGTGAATCGAAGTGAAAATAAAAAGAATTGAGGAAGATTTATAAGGAGAATGTGTTAAGTAATAGAAGCAGAAGAAGAGAGAGGAAAACTTAGGATGGTCATATATTTCAAATACTTGAAAATTGCAGGTCAGGAGTCAGGAAAATAATCGGCTGGTATGTATGAGACGATGAATGAATGTGGAAGAAGCGAATATTGTTAGCAAAGACAGAAAGACAATAAAATAAGGTATGTAGTATATTTGTACATTAAAATCATTGTTAACTTTGTGGTACAGTAATAAAACACTCTCCTTATCATTCATTGTTCACTTTATGTAGATAATCTAGAAAAATTATAAATAAGTAAGGCAATTAATAAAGTCTTACCCATAATAAATTACCAACTAAATTTAACTTCGAGCCCACTTTTAAAAATATTCATTTGTCTTTTGTGATTCATTTGTCTTCTTTCTCTCTTTGAACATTTTATTTTTGTATAAATATCAGACCATAATAATATCATTTTAATGACCTGATGATGGAATGCGTGTTTATTATATGATGATGGAATGCGTGTTTATTATAAAGTGGTATTACACAAAGTAAACGATGAATAATAAGGAGATTGTTAAAATATTTACTATTTAATATGACAGCAACATCAGATAAACCTTTTTTAGCATATTATTTTTTGACATCTCATCAAAGATGAAGAAGAATATGGAAGTCTGGGCATTTACGGGGCTGACGACCGTCATAGGCTGGTTTAAGTGATCAATTTACACACGTGTAACATTCACCAATTCTACCCATTGTTGACAACCACACTATTCAAATTCTTGGAAGTTTCATATATATGAACCAATTTAGAAACCTTGTTCTTGAATCACTAGAACTTTACTAGAGACATCTATTGGTGAGATGTAAAGAAGCTTTTTACTAAGCAGAAACTCTTATATTAGTATGTGAGGTCCGAATCCTGGATTATAATCACACACATGAGAAACGCCAGAAATTACCATTTTCATTTTTATAATTTAAGCTTATAATTTGACCAGATAATTCATTTACAACATTTTGAGTGGGTCCAAATACTTGTTCACAAGTATTGTGAGTTATAGTTGACTTGATGAGGTTTTGATTATTCCAAAATCTGTAGTCGTGAAGTAGAGTTTTTACGTGGTACTACACAAACTGAACGATAAATAAAGGAGAGTTAAATATAAAATGACTGAATTTCCTAGTAAACTTAAAATATTACATTAAACTTCCTACAAGTCAAAAACTTGTCTCAAAATAATCACAAAGACGAAATTCATAGAATTCATCCAATATTAAATAAATAATAAAAAGGTGACATGTTTATGAAAATCCTATTACTTACGGCACTTCCAATCTATCGGGCAACATTTGCTGGTCTCATCGAAGTAAATTGGGGAGCATTTGACAAACACTTTTTCTGCATTTCTCAGAGTAATTCCACACTCGATTTGCTGGCACCATGGGGATCTGATGGTTCCATCGTATCCCTTCATGCAAACACATCTCTGGCATTGTCCCTCAGGGTAGAACATCTGGCCTTCTTTATACACTTTGGAATCCCAGGTGCATGTTGCCAATGCATTTATCTCGTTTTGATCTGGAGGTTTTGAGCATAATAGGAATAAGAAAGATAACTCAATCTCCTTTTTTCAATTAACAAATTGGTTACTTGGTAGAACGAATGTCAAAAATATTCCTCACAGAGAAAAAAATACAGAAATATATCGTCTTTTGATTTATTTGTCCGATTAGACTATTATTTGTTTGGGTACCTGCATTATACGGTAGTCGAGACAATCTTGATTTCAGTGTTTGGGAAACAAACCATAATTTCATAAAGCTTTTTCAACAATGAGAATATCGTCTGTGGATAAATATCGCTTGATATTTTTGAGAATATGAGTAACATTTCAACTAGTTCTAATGTCCTCGTCAAATTTTTGATTCATGCATGGATGGTTACATGTTCAGTTTAATTGAAGTATTACTTGGTAAATACCACCATTTTTCAAAATCAATTGTGACACGTACTTCGATGCATTCCGCATCATTTTCAAACACCGTATAAAATGAGATGAGTGATGCGGAATACATTAAAACACGTTTTTAAACAGACTTGAAGAAATATTGGTATTTATCAAGTAAAACTCACATTCAAAATGGAAAGATGTTACCGCAAAGTGACTCCCAAATCAATGAATATAACATTTTCAATAGAATCACCCAATTATTATTTTTTTCTTTCTGGAAATTCTACTAGTATTTCCTTGTTAACACTTTCATTTTAGACATCTTCATATTCTTTGAAAAGACCCAAAAGTATTTGAACATTCAATATTTAAAATACATGATAGTTTTATGCTCTGATATAAAAAAAACGTTAATTTAAAGTAGGATCTTACCGCAAATTTCTTTGTTGGAGCAACATCCGTCTAAGGTATATTGTTTCAAACAGTTATTTGGGGGTCCAGAAAAGAATTCAGGGCAGTCGACCTCAGCACATACGAAATTTGGCCTAAAAAGGAAATTTAAACAACCGTTTAATTTGTTGGACTTAACTTCATGATTTACTGATTACTTTATTTTTTAGACACTTAAAATTAGTTGTTTTAGGGTAATTCAGTTATTCTTCCCCCCCCCTTCTATTGTATAGAGTACCTTTCCTTTTGATCTCCTTTGCTGCAAAAGCATCCAACGCTACAAGGAGGTTTCTTTACATTATTTGGAATAGATTGACCGATGTCATAGTACTTGTTTCTGTAAAAATACAATACATAATTAAAGTTATTATTTTGTTTCAACAAGTACATCATTATTATATGAATATATATATATATATATGTTTAATGGACTGGCAACATTCTTGTATCGCGTAAAAAAGCCCGCGAACGCAAGCTTTTTTTCAATATAATCTTTTTATAAGCTTCCACTCGATCGCTAGTGATTTTGACTATTACAAAGAAATTACCCCTACAAAAAGGGTATAAAAGGAAACAGAGAAAAGAAAAAACAATAGACTGATTTTAAAGAAAATATACAATTAATTATTTGATCTACATTTATTAAATCATATTAAAACGTGTTCAAATAAAATAATTCTTATCTTAGTTTTAACTGCGAATTTTAGATTTTATGCATATATATATATTATAATTATATATATATATATATATATATATATATATATATATATATATATATATATATATATATATATATATATATATATATATATATATATATATATATATATATATATATATATATATATATATATATATATATATATATATATATAAATATATATATATATAAATATATATATATATATATGTATATATATATATATATATATATATATATATATATATATATATATATATATATATATATATATATATATATATATATATATATATATATATATATATATATATATATATATATATATATATATATATATATATATATATATATATATATATATATATATATATATATATATATATATATATATATATATATATATATATATATATATATATATATGCACATACAATATATGGAGGCGTTTGGCAGGCATTTTCCTCTTTCAAGATTCTGATCGCACGAATCTCATACAAAAACTGTGTTCTCGTAACAGGCATTTTTTCAGAATGGAGTGTATACCGAGTTCGGAATTTTCGTATTGGAATTTCACCGAAAAACGCCAGGAAAAATCACACGTTTGCGGACAGGCTAACGTCACAATTTGAAGGAAAAAAAATGCATTCTCACTTATAAAAACACTTTTTGGTGCTAACGGGATATTTCAAAACGGGGCAGTCAAATCGCACGATACAACCCTTGTTGAAAATGGGTTTGCATCCCAGTTCTGTATAGTGTGTGTAAGGCGATCCCACTTTTCGGATACAGTCAGAATAACTTGAAGTCAGAAGTCCTGAAAGATAGATAACAAATTCAAATAATTTTATAATTAACCTCACGGCACTGTACGCAGAGACATCTATGGTTGGATTAAAAAAGCTTTCATTTAGCAGAGACTCTTTTAGTTAAATGTAAACAATATCATAATAAATTATTTTATACACTGGAAAACGCCTGAAAAGATGATTTTCAATTTTATACAGCTTATTTTTTGACCTGTTGTTTTAATCACAAGATTTCAGTGTGTCCAAATCCTTGTTCACAAATCTTTTTCTTTTCCACTTAGGAGTTATTTTTACAATTTTACATCTCAAATTGATTTGATTTAAACAACGTTTAATTTTTGTTTTAATGCTTTACTCAATTTTTTAAAACCTCTAAATAAGGCAATAAGTTTACTTTCAGAAAGTAATATTTTTATCAAATATAACTATTTTATTTTTTATTTAAATACTGACTAAAATATTATCGTTAGACATCGATGAAATAATTTACCAAAAGACATTTTTACATCTCAATATAGATGAAGAAGGATATGGAAGTCTGGTTATTTATACAGAGCTCACGACCTGTCATAGGCTGGTTTAAGTGACTACTTTACACATGTGTAACATTCTCCATTCTTCCCGTGAATGACAACCACTTTTCCTAAATTTTGGAACTTGTTTATATTTAATCGACACCTCTCACGTGTGAGTTCTCGACACCATCTATTGTTGAGCAGGGTAAGCTTTTCATTCAGCAGAGACCCTTAGGGCGTTTGTGCACTACAAGGAATTTTACCGTCCGGCACTTCTGTTAGCATGATAAAACGGATGATTGGCTTGTGCTGTTGTCTTTCTTTCTTCAGATCGGTGTGCTCGATCGGTGTGCGATCACGGTGCGCGTAAAATCGATCACGCTCAACTGTCGTACTCGCTTTTATTATTCGAAATCGGACTGCCGGGCGGTAAAATTCCGTATAGTGCACAAGCGCTATTATGATATAATGTAAGCAAATATTTACCTACCTGAACCTATATTAACAAACACAGCTAATATTAGAAATATAAAATGAGTCTCCATTTCTGCTTTTAAGTGCCAATGATACAATTTCAGCTGTTATCAACGCAAGTAAAACCATGGAACTAAACAGAATCGAATCACATGTCCATAAAAAATATGTTCGTCGTGCTAAATTATATATCGCTCACTCCTTTCAAGAACGTCATAAATCAAAAGTAAATTTTCAGTTGTGCATGTTTTCGGAATGCCCATAAAATGTACTATATCCCAGCAAAAGAGGCATATTTTTCACTTAATATTTACCCGCTACAGGGCAAAAATTGTTGTTTTTGCATTTTAAAGAAAAGGTATTGTTTAATTATTTTTTTAAATATATTAAATATTTTTCACATGAAGAAAAAACCTTCAGGTTCTACCTAAAAATATGTGTCGCACAGTAAAACGTGCAATAAGTGGCTTGACATTTATTTTTAATAGATTGTGTTATATTTTTAAACTTTAAAAACGTTCTCCTGAAAAATCAAGTTTTTTGATTTATGACATTCTTGAAAGGAGTGAGCGATATGTTTTTACAATATAACTTTCTTTATTTGCTCAAATGGTTCACTGAAAGATAATACAGGATGTTCTTTATTCAATTATCTGTTTTTTTAGTGATCAGATATTTAAAACATAGGATTTAATACTAGGAAAATGTATGTGGTGAATGTGAGCGGAAACAGAACGAAAACGGCCAAAAAAGCTTGGCACGATCTGATTTTCGTTTCTTTAAACATGCATCTTGCCTTATGTGTTTCATATTTTCTCGTTTGTTATATTTTCTCATTTGTATTTCATTTGTATTATCCGCTCCCTAGGTGGAGCATATGGAGTCCACAAACTGTCTCCAGGCTTTTCTGTCGGCTGCCAGCTCCCTTGCATCCTCCCAAGTCAGATCCGCGTCCCGAAGTTCAAACGAGAACTGCCGACGAATTGTCAGCAGTGGTCGTCCTGGGCAGCGCAAACCTTATGCCTTGTAAAAGAGGCAAGCTGATTAAGGCTCTAACTAGGCATGCGGAGTACATGGCCAATCCAACTGAATTGCCTTTTCTTGACGACAGTAAATGTATTAGTTAATGTATTATTGCCATGTATATTTAATTAGCGAAATTAGTGGCGGCAATTAACGAAATAGTGGAACGATTCCCCTTTTCAGAATTTATCAGGCATTTGAAAGAAAAGAGCGGGAGAATCTTTTCTTCTTTCTTTGTCGCATATATCATTTCTTTAAAAGTATGAACTAATGGAAATTGATCAATAAAAGGAATTTTACATTTACCTCATGAATTTGTTTAACCGTTCTTTCCTCACTCATTCGTTCCGTATGTTCAAACCATCTCAACACACCTTTTTAAAATTTTATCGATAATGCTTATCTGAACATTGCATTATTTTCTTTTTTCATCTAAACTTAGTTTAAGTAAAATGTTCTCAGCATCATTTATACAAACCTAATTAAAATTATTGACGCTATAAAAAATGCATAATTTCGCTAAATTTATTCACTTCTTTTAAAAACAATCATCACCTATGTCAACATCAACGAACGATGCTTACACTAGTAATACAAAACAAATATACATATTGGCTTCAAAATGCTAATTATAATATTTTAAATTACGATTCAAGCAAACAGATTCGTTAATTTAATGCTCGTATTTTACGAAACGGTTCAAATAGGAAGGCTAGGTTAGGTTAGGTTAGGTAGGGAAGGTTAGGAAGATTTTCAGAAAAGAGTTTACGCCGCACTTGCACAGCACAGGTGTAATCTGTGCACATTGGACTAAGCTTATACAACGATTAAAAAAAAGTAATTAAAGGTACCACTCACTACACATACTTATATGTACCACATTGTTAAGGGTGAGATTTCAACCGTACAAATTCACTACGCGATCGGCTGCGTGAAAAGCCAGACGTGTTGTCAGAGAACATTTTCTTTGAATTCATTTTTTATATAATAATAAATAAGTAAGTACTTATATAGATTTTATTTTTCAGAATAAAAAAATATTCTGGATATAATTTTTTAAATTTCTTACTTATCATTTTCTCTTTTCTTTTCGAAACCATATATTTATTTCGAAGAAAAACTTTTATGTTTTGTACAATAGAAATATCCCGATATTTCTTTTGCACAAAACAATTATAATATGGTATACATATTTTGATAATCTTCTATACTTGAATCTTTTGCTAGGAGCAGCGTTTTTTATTCAACATTTAAAATAGAATAAATTGTAAAAAAAACATTTAAAAGTATTTTCATTATTTTTATTAACTCATTCAAATAAAAAAACAGAAACATTTATTATAAATATATATATATATATATATATATATATATATATATATATATATATATATATATATATATATATATATATATATATATATATATATATATATATATATATATATATATATATATATATATATATATATATATATATATATATATATATATATATATATATATATATATATATATATATATATATATATATATATATATATATATATATATATATATATATATATATATATATATATATATATATATATATATATATATATATATATATATATATATATATATATATATATATATATATACATATATATAAATATATGATTATATATATATATATATATATACATATATCGCTCACTCCTTTCAAGAACGTCATAAATCAAAAAACTTCATTTTTCAGGAGAACGTTTTTAATGTTTAAAAATATAATACAATGTATTAAAAATAAATATCAAGCCACTTATTGAACTTTTTTCTGTGAAACAGATCTTTTTAGGTAAAACCTGAAGGTTTTTTCTCCATTTGAAAAATATTTAATAAATTTAAAAAAATAATTAAACAATACCTTTTCTTCAAAATGCAAAAACAACACTTTCTGGCCTGTAGCGGGTAAATATTAAGTTAAAAATATGCCGCTTTTGCAGGGATATAGTACATTTTCTGAGCATTCTGAAAACATGCACAACTGAAAATTGACGATTTTTGATTTATGACGTTCTTGAAAGGAGTGAGCGATATATAAATATATGTACATTATCTAACAGGATTGTTTCTTCGTGCAAGTAAGTAGAGGTGGAATATCACAAGAGCATGAAACGCAACTGTCTCCAGTTAATCTATCACCGATGTTGAGAAGCTGATTTCCATAGTGGCATTTCATATTAGCAGGGGAAGTTTTAACGCCCGGTTTCTTTATAATCTTGTCAGTTGGGCTCGCTGAAAAAAAATATATATAATGACGGTTATGATACATTTTTGTGTAAATTGTATTCTTTATTAAAATCACTAGTAAAATATGTATGAGTAGTAAAGGTCTGTCCGAGGGCTGATCACCTTTCCTTCCAATGTTAACGACCAAGACAACACTGCGTTTATATGATGCAGTCCCCTATGCACCATCGGGTGCAGATAAGGATTTGAAGATGAAGAAGAATTTAAAAAAAAATTGGGTTAAAGTGTGTAGTTAATTCTTCACGTATTATATGCAAAGTAAAAGTGTTTAACCTAATATTACTCAATTTTTGAAACTCCTACATATATCTTAAATCTCATGACGCTTTACATATGACTACACAATAGCCATCTATGTTGAATTGAGAAAGCTTTTATTTAGTAGAGACAATCTTTGGATGCATGCATCAGACACTAGATTATTCAGATTTTTTTGACATATCAACATAGATGAAGAAGGATATTATACTATGAAGGTAGACGTACTGTAATGGTCAGCACATTTGTTGAATAGCAACCCCAAAAATCCTGGTAGCAAAGGTCTAGAACATCATTTATTTGTTTGAAATATGCTTCTTATGCCTATTTATTATACCTGTTTATTGTTTTTATATTTTGCCATGTTTTAGTTTTGGTTATTTAAAAAAATCTTTTTTAACTTTATTATTTGTGTTCCAGCCTTGTTAACCTCAATCCCATGTCCCAAAATGAGAAATAAAAATTAATCATCTGGAATATTATATATATGACTTATGTATGTAATATGTTTTGAAAAATAACTAAAAATTGGTAGATTTATACTTTAAAAAGTTTCCATTGCGAAGCCTAGTAAGCAAGATTCCCAATAAAAATTATCAACTTACGGCATTTCCATTCAATAGGACAACATTTGCTTGTTCCATCAAAGTAAACTGGAGAGCACTTGTCCAATGCCTTTCCTCCATCTTGTAGTCCCACTCCACAGTCGACGTCTCTACACCAGGGTGATCTGATGGTTCCATCGAACCCCTTCATGCAGATGCATTTCTTGCATTGGCCCTCAGGGAAGAATACCTGGCCTTCTTTATACACATTGGAATCCCAGGTACAAGTCGACAAAGCATTTATTTTAGCCTTATCTAAAAAATATTTTAAGGGCTTTAAGTTTCGTACTGACATTTCTTAGAAGAACTGCATTTTACATAATAAAATAACAACTCCATAGTTTTTCCATTTATATTTTATTTGACCAGTGACCGAATTTCATCATTACTGATATCATCAGACTGTTGGAAGGCTAGGCAAAACTGTTGTATACACAACAAGACAGGGTTAAGGTGGAAAACCATGATTTTATATTAATTTTCTGACAAAAAAAATATTTATTTAAGCAGCGTTTTTATAATTTTGTACGAAAAATTATTGAAAATTTCATGGTTGTGTACATGAGTGAATTTTATCTAGCCTTCTGCCAGTCTGAAGAAGCCGCTGGTCAAATAAAATAAAATTAAAAAAGATTAAAATAATATTGAAATATATTGTTATTATTTTAAAATTAAATGAAATATGTAATAACCCTAAGATTGTACATATAGTCGTATATCTATACGTATGTATATTTATTTATTGAAAAAGGTCTCTTACCGCAAATTTCGTTATTGTAGCAACAGTTATCAAAAACAAACTGCTTATGGCAATCCTTTGGGGCGTTCGGATCCGGGAAGAAGTCCGGACATTCTAAAGCTGCGCATATGAACCTAGCTCTAGAAATGAGATATATAAAAACAAACTATTTATAGGAAGCTAAACTGGCAGTGCACAACTGAGTCCTGGTTCCAACTCTAATGTATGGAAGTGAAACATGGAGTTGGCAAAAGAAGGATGAAAGTAGACTGAATGCAGTCGAAATGCGATCTCTCAGAAGAATGTGCGACAAAACGATGTATGATAGATGCGCGAATAGTGAAATAAGGAAGGAATGCAAAGCTGAGATAAGCATTATCGATAAAATTAAGAAAGGTGTGTTGAGATGGTTTGGACATGTGGAACAAATGAGTGACGAAAGAACGGTAAAACAAATTTATGAGGCGAATGTTAGTGGGAAAAGAAGCAGAGGAAGACCGAGAAAAACATGGCACGATCAGGTATGCCAAATACTTGAAAGTGGTCAGGTTAGGAGTCGTAACAATCGGCGGGTATGTATGAGGAGATGCATGAACGTGGAAGAGGCGAAGAATGTTTGCAAGGACAGAGTGGTGTGGCGCTCTATTCTCTCTGCCTACCCCTGCGGGAAAGCGGCGTGATGGTTAGTTAGTTAGTTTAACTATTTATAGTAATCCTTTAAGCCATCTGGATCAGGGAAGATGTGGGAGAAACCGAATTTTCTGTCATCTTGTTTTATCATCAGATGAATTTTTGAAAAGAATACAATTGTTACGGCTTTCTTTTGAAAACAGTAACTTAGTATAAAATTCAGTTTATGGTAAAATGAAGTTTTTCTCAGATTAAACTAAACTTTGTGACTTTAAGTAAGAATCAAGTTGCGTTAGAGTAGGAATTAACCTCAGTATATATAAAATATGTGGATAAAATCTATATATCCTATATTAATTTAATTATAATTACGACCGGTTTCGAAGCGAATAGCTGCTCAATAAAGACCAATTAATACTTTATTAGTGGTTTATCTGAGATGGCCGGTGACTGAAAATGCCAGCGGTGCATTTCATGCACAGATTAATATTTTACTTTAAATCTTTAAATAAATGTAATAAAAGATATACGGCAAACAATTTACGATAAATCGCTACTTTATTTTCTTTTAACCTAAGTAACATTTGACGTTATTGAAATTTTGGCTTACAGCACCGTTTTTGTATTGGAAAAATTAGTTTTTCTTCGAAATACATAAATGGTTTCGAAAAGAAAAGAGTGAAACAGAACGTTTAAATTTATCTTATTTATTGTTTCGGCATTAACTTTGCGGTAAGACATGTTACAATGATTAAAGAAAACACTTCGTTTTTTACCACTTCAGTTTTATTATAGACTACATGTTTCAGAAGTTAAACTTCCATCATTCAGGTCTGTATAATAACTGTATAATAACTGTCATTCTGAAACATGTAGTCTATAATAAAACTCAAGTGGTAAAAAACAAGTGTTTACTTTAATCATTTGAACTAGTTTCTATCAAGATTTTACACTAACAGATAAAAAGTTTATTTAGAAGGGAACATGGTTGTCTGAGTATTTACCGGGCGAACAAATTTTAAATGACGTCTAATTTCATTAGATTTTAAGATTCGATCATTTAAATATAATCGCGCCAACCAGTGCACAATTTTGGTTGAGTGTTTTGTATTTCTAGCTCTTTATATGTTTGACAATTTGACAAAAACAAAACATGAGCTGAATAAAATATAAACCGAGAAAAAGCAACGAATACCATCTTAATTGGGTAACCGAATAATAGAACCGAACAGTTATTATACAGTTATTATACAGACCTGAATGATGGAAGTTTAACTTCTGAAACATGTAGTCTATAATAAAACTCAAGTGGTAAAAAACGAAGTGTTTTCTTTAATCATTTAAAATTTATCCATTATAACATGGTGAAAAAATGTTTGAAAAGTACAGACTTCAAGGTGGATAATAATTTATTAAATAAATCTGTACTCTCTAACGTAATTTGCATTGTGTACGGGTAGAGCAAATGCGGATTTCAGCCTAGTACCTCTCCGACGCTCGCTAAGCTTTATTTGATTTAGGAAGTAGTATTTGAGAGTACACTCTTTATATTTTTAATGTTGGTTATACTAACTGAAATTACAAAACCATTTTTCCTTACCTTTCCTGTGTAAAACCTTCAGCACATGAGCATAGAGTGTAACAAAGGGGTATTGTAACGTTGTTAGGCACCGGATCGTTGATTTTGTAAATCTTGTTCCTGTAACATGTAAATATATCAAAACACTCTAATGGAAATAGGTATGTATAGAAGAAACAATTATTTTGTCGATGTCCTTACTTGTAAAAACACTGGTCGTTGCCTATAGGTTTTTTGATAAATGGACAGTCATACCGTATTATACAACAGTTATCAAAAACTGGTTTGCATCCAAGCTCTGTATAATGTTTGTAAGGAGTCCCCACTTTACGTACACACGCCTGGGAAATTCCTGCAAATACGTGAACCTTCGTGAGTCGTAGATCATTATTTTTATTTTTATTATTAATATTTATTTACTTATTTCACAAAGATGTTTTCAATTTAATTCCATTCAATTTAAATTTTTTATTTATTCAGTAAAAGTTTATAACTCAAATTTAAAGTGTATATATTAAAACAAAAATTATGAAGTCAACAATAATACTCTTGTTAAAGATGTAGAAAAATCCCGTTTCGGAATACCCCCTCAGATACCTAGTAGAGATGTATATATATGAAAAAAGCATTCATTAGCTAATTGATTTAAAACACAATTTAAAATATTCATATTAATATCTCCAGATATAAAAGAAAAATTTTTTTTTTCATTAACCTCCTCTAACATCAATTTCAGTTCAGAAATAAAAGATTTTATGTTTTGAATATTGCAAGCATTAACTTCGTGGATCATATTGATATACTCGTATTATTTTGAGAAATAAAAAGACTTTGTGCTTTGATCCACTCGCATTTTTATTAACCAACTAGTTTCGGCAACAACCTGTTGCCCTCTTCAGGTCAAATAAATTAAACCCTGAAGAGAGCAACAGGTTGTTGCCGAAACTAGTTTGTAAATAAAAATGTGAGTGGATCAAAACACAAAGTCTTTTTATTTCTCAAAAGAATATAAAAGATTTTATATCTAGTATATGGTAATTATTAAATATGTTTTTTCGTTCACAGTAAAACATATGTTGATAGTGTTTGAGTGGTTAGAATCGAAGGCAGTTATATTAATATTAGTTATTGAAGAGTATTTTAAAAAATGGAAGGAAATTCAATTCGTGTTTTAATTCGATGACGAAAAGTAGACATATACACCCCTATCTGAAAAAGTCAAATTGCATAACTAATATTTCGTTAAACAAATAATCGTCGTTTCAAAGCAATACTCACCTATGTCAATATTGACAAGCAGTGCTAACACTAAAAACACAAAGCGAATAAGCATTTTCACTTTTGAACGTCAATTTGCATAACTATTTTTATTGATGTGTTATCGGTTCGAGTAAAACTATAGTACTGAATAGATCAATAAATTTCGCACATGTGTTAAGAAAATCAAACAATATTATTTATAAAATCTATTTATTCAAATGGCTCATTTAAATATGTGTTAAGGCTTTATTATGAATTATTATTTATAATCAAGCGTAAATATATTTTAAATATTAAAATCAAATACCGATTTGTAGGGGGTACTTAGTTGAAAATTTTTATAGTTAAAAACAAATTTATAGTAAAATTCGTTACAATTGTTTCGCCTTGTTTGGACATTATTAAACTTCTGTGAAGATGAAATAAGATGAATTTTATTTTGTATTTAAAAAAATAAAAAATACAACTAAGAAGACCTTAAAAATCTGTGTTTGATTTTATTATTTAAAATATAAACTATGGAGTTCTACGCCGAATCAATAAATAAAAGTGAAATGTTCGTATGTTCAAAATCTTCAATCATCTGAAATTTTCACGAAACGTCGCATTTAAATATTTTCGTGTTTTTGTATACCTGTGATAGATGTTTTTACCTGTTATAGTTATATACTGCAATGGCTGCGCCATCTGTTGAACGTAACAGCAAAACTTAACATTCCCTACTTATACTTCTTACTACTGCTAATACTTTAAAATGTTACCCGCTTGTGAAAGATATCCAAGACCATTGCATACGTTCCAAAAACTTTTGTAATATAGATATTCGAAAATGGGCAGGAATGGTGTGCGTTACACAAGTACATAAAGTAATCGTTCAAGCCAGCCGAATGTCAGGTTGTGAGCCCTCAAATACTCAGACTTCCATCTTCTATCACACAAAAAAACAATACATTTTTCATTTCAAATTGAGGAACCTATAATATAATTTGAATCTTTAATATACATACATGTTTAATATTTCATGAATGTTTTCTACTGAGTTTGCTTTTCTATTGGTTTGATACGTTAGTCCACCTCCGTAGTGTAGTGGTCAGCGCGCTTGGCCACCGTGCTGGAGGTCCAGGGTTCGATTCAAGGGGGTCAAAATAAATATGGGTTATTTTCGCTCTCAAATTTATTTAATATCACACTGGACTGGTACAGGAAGCGCAGCGCTGATCACCTTGCATTCAAGCAATTGGCGATCAAGATAACACTGCGTCGCTACGATGCAGTGCCCTATGCACCATTAGGTGCGGATAAAGTTTAAAAGAAAATAAATGGTATGTTGAATATCAGTCGATATTCAAGAAGAGCACCTTTTTGTGGAAGTGCGTCGCTACGATGCAGTGCCTTATCCACCATTAGGTGCGGATAAAGTTTAAAAGAAAAAAAATGATGTGTTGAATATCAGTCGATATTCAAGAAGAGCACCTTTTTGTGGAAGTATCTCAGTTGATTAATTTCTTGATTTTAATATGGGTGCTGCAGTATATCAAACGTAACATCAAAACAACAGTTTAATAACAGCCCGAGTGCATAACAAAATGATTACGTGGCCTTCAAAAAGATGATTTAAAATAAATAAACAGCACCATTAATTTGTCATCCTTTGAAGGCCTCTTCAATTTACTAATTATAGAACACCGAACGTCTTACCGACAGGGTTTTATAGCTAATTTTAATACAAGCGTTAGTTTTATTATGTAAAAATGCAATAAAATATTATGCAAATAAAAGACTTTTTTCATTCTATATTATTTATTGATTCGGCATTTACTTTGTGGAATGACATGTTGATTATTTACAAAAAATTAAACACTTAAAAATACCACTTAATAAAATAAAAATAATAAAAACCCTTATCCGCACCAAATGGTGCATAGGGCACTGCTTCATATAAACGCAGTGTTATCTTGATCGTATACACATGAAGGAAAGGTGATCAGCCCTCCGCTTCAGGTACCAGTCCAGGGTAATATTAAATAAATATTACAGTGAAAAAATCACTTATATTTAATTTACCCCCCCTGGGAATCGAACCCAGGACCTCCAGAACGGTAGCCGAGCGTGCTGACCATTACACTACGGAGGCGGACAAAACCACTTAATGAGTTTTATTTATATATACGACTAGTTTCGAAAACTTACAGATATTTTCATCTTCTGGTAAAAATTAAATCATTTTGTTTAAGTTTTAATTAATGTGATTATAAGTTTTAATTTTTACCAAAAGATGAAAGCATCTGTAAGTGGTTTATTCAAGGGTTTAATTTTTTGTAAATAATTTCATTCTATATCTCAAAATGTTTGCAAGTATTTATAATATTTTTTTTTCTAGATGGGTCAATAAAAACGAATAAATTTGTGAAAAGAGAATATAGTATGACAATGTAAATGGAGGGTTGGTAAGGTATGATGCTATTTTAAATTTTTTATGTATTAACAACATCTTGTTTTAATACAAGTGTATTAATATATGATTTATATATATTATTTTTTTAACATCTCATCAAAGATGAAGAAAAATATGGAAGTCTGGGCATTTACGGGGCTGACGACCGTCATAGGCTGGTTTAAGTGATCACTTTACACACGTGCAACATTCACCAATTCTACCCATTATTGACAACCACACTACTCAAATTCTTGGAAGTTCTATATATATGAACCAATTTAGAAACCTCGTTCTTGAGGATCACTAGAACTTCACTAGAGACATCTATTGGTGAGATGTAAAATTAGACAACCATTATTGACCATTATTGACAACACACTACTCAAGAATTTGAGTAGTGTGGTTGTCAATAATGGGTAGAATTGGTGAATGTTGCACGTGTGTAAAGTGATCACTTAAACCAGCCTATGACGGTCGTCAGCCCCGTAAATGCCCAGACTTCCATATTCTTCTTCATCTTTGATGAGATGTTAAAAAAATAATATGAAAATGACTCCTGTAATTGGAGATAATCCAGATTTTGTGAACAAGTATTTAAACACACAAAAAATGTTGATTTGTATATACTTATTCATGAATGATGTATTTAAAAAAAAAATTATAATTATTAATCTTTTTTTGCTGTATGATAACTTTCTGGATAATTCAGTGTTTACATACAAGGATATAAAGCACGAAATAAATCTGTCAATTTAAATTTACTGAATATTTCTTAAAATCTATTGTGACATGTATTTCGATGTATTCATCGTCCTTATCAAACACCGATAATGATAATGAAATACAGAATGCATTGAAAAAAGTATGACAACACGTTTTAAGAAATAATGGTACACACTTTGTAAAATAAGAATACATAAATTGATAGATATACTGCAAATCCGAGTCAGCTTATTAAGTAAAATATTAGTTTACGTACTCAGAAGTTGATCTCCGTAATGGCATTTCATTTCTGGTAGGGACATGACGTCGTCGTCCTTAACAATACGATCTGATGAGCTTGCTGAAAATAGAAGAAACCCCATTTTTAATGGTGCATTTAGGGGAAGATCTCGCGACTTCCAAGTTTTATTTAAAAGACTTGAAAATGTGAGTAGTTTTCATATTATATAATAAAGAGATATCATGAAACTCAAGATCTAATCCCTTTTTCATTAATGAAACAAATTTAACACAAGCGTCTGCGAAATATTACGTGAAAACTTCCTTATCATTTTCAAACATCGTATTTAAAAATCATGCGGAATGCATCGAAACACGTATCCCAGCAGATTTTAAGAAATTATCTTCATTTATTTTATGCAAATAGTGAAGTATTGATTATTCCTTTTAATTAAGTAAACTTAATACTCACCAAATCCTGATTTTATAATTATCAGAGCTATAATTAAAAATATGAAACGTAAAAACATTTTATTTTGAAACTTTAATTGACTTTTCAATAAATTAGGCTGTGAACATAGAATGGGAACTTTTTAAGTGTTCTCAGCACAAGCATAGCTCAAATACTGAATTGATCCTGAAATTCAACCTTCGAATTTTGTAAAACAAATAATCATTCTAGTTTAATTTTCGTTTACCACAATTCAAGATTTTCGATGCGTTAGCTGAATCCTTTGCGTTTCATACTCCTTATCGAATGCTCCTACGTATACTATTATAAGACAAAAAAAAATCATTTTACTGAAAGGATTATACTTGAAAAGGATATAAACATATATTTTTTATTTAATTTATTAAATATATTATTTTACTAATAAAATATCTTATTTTAGTTTCGCTAAGCCTCTCTCTTGTGCTTGGAAATGGACTTAAACTCACCATTTATTTATTATACTTAATAAAGGAACTAATCAGTTTATTTAATTTTTACATTAAGATTTTTTGTAGTTTTTTCTTCTACTTTTTTGATATGCGTATATTGGCAGAATAGTGAACGTCGCAGAGTATAAAGTGATCACTTAGGCCAGCCAGTGCCAGGTAGTAATTCGTAAGATATAATTCTTCTTCAATCCCTTATCCGCAAACAATGGTGCATAGGGTACTGCATAATATAAAAACAGTGTTATCGTAAACACATGAAGATGCTTAGTCTTTTTTGAAAACAACATAAGTCTAAATAAGATAATCAAAATTGTTTAAAAAAAATATATAAAATCTTAAATTATGGATTTTACAAATTGTGAAATAAAGTTGATGCATTTTTAAATTGTGAAATCGAAATTTCCGGGAACAACTTTTGCGATGTGTCTAACAGTCGAAAAGGTCAATATCTCGCCAAGGTCAGGTCAGTTATTAGGTCAATGCTGTGCAAGTGAAACTACAGTTGGCATTGACCTGACTGGAAACTTGTGTCCCCAACAATGTCACTGAAATGTTAGGTAATATTGTAATGCACAAACAGCAGAACCAAATGACTTTTTAATAGACGGTCTATTAATTTTAATCATAAAAAACATACAACTCTAAAAATTAAAAAGTTGGATGTAATTATAAAAAGTATAGTAGCATCATTGGTAATTTAGAATTAAAGGTAAAGAGAAGAATGAGAAATAATATGGAAAAAAGATAAAATTTAATTCTAGCTAGATTTTCGATTCAGGCATCATGAAGGAGAATTCGAAATTATTCCGTAATATTTATTTATATACTATAGGTGTTTAAACAGAGACGACGCATCAATCGTGTATATATCGCTCACTCCTTTCAAGAACGTCATATATTAAAAATCGTAAATTTTCAGTTGTACATGTTTTCGGAATGCCCAGAAAATGTCCTATATCCCAGCAAAAGTGGTATATTTTTAACTTAATATTTACCCGCTACTGGGCAGAAAGTATTGTTTTTGCATTTTGAAGAAAAGGTATTGTATAATAATTTTTTAAAATTACTAAATATTTTTGAAATGGAGAAAAAACCTTCAGGTTTTAACTAAAAAGTTGTGTTGCACAGTAAAAAGTTCAGTAAGTGGCTTGATATTTATTTTGAATACATTGTATTATATTTTTTAACTTTAAAAACGTTCTCCTGAAAAATCAAATATTTTGATTTATGTCGTTCTTGAAAGGAGTGAGCGATATATGTACATACATACTAAGCTCTGATGCTTCAGAGGGACTTACACTTATTGTTTGTTATTTATATAATACTTATGAATGATGTAATAGCTTTTTTGTATTGTTTTTTTTTTGTTACTTAAAAAAATATATATTTGTGTTTTTATTATTAACACAAATATTTCAATTTCATACTATTTCTGTGAGCCTAAGCGGCTCATTATTAGAAATAGGCATAAAATTGTGGTAGATTGGGTTCGAACCGAGTAACTCTGACACTAACCACATTTATTATTTATCTTGTTTTTTATCAATATATTTGATTTCAGTACCTAAATTATTTTTTTTTTAATTTGTGTATAAAACATGTAATTCTGACTTTAATGTAAAATTTTAATATAATGTAAAAAGTGGTACAAATAAATAAAAAAATGTTAATATGATTTAAACAATTAAAAACATTTTTGGAAAACAAAGAAACAAAACTCTGTTCGTTGTTTGTAATTTTGCCCCAAATTTCAGTATTTGGGACAATCATGTGGATTTGTAATATAACGGGTGTTTTTTTGGCAACGCATCCAAGCTCATTCAAAGAAGTAACTTTCAGACGCCTAATATCTTTTATTGAACAAAGTCCTTCTTCGTGACTTGAATCATCGCATCGCTAAAACTGACCGCAAGGTGTGGCCGAACCGTGGGACAAAACATAATGAAATTTTAACCTTATCATTTTTTTTATTAACATAAATTGTATACATTTATTAAAAGCACAATTTTAAATAAATATATTTTTTTGCAGAGACCAACCAAGCTACCTTGTATGTCTTGTCGGTGAGTTCTTTTTTTAATACAATTTTATTGTTTTTAATCATTTTAACCTAATATATACACAAAAAAGAGAGAAAAATTAAGAATATACACATTTTACAATTTTCGTAAAATTAACTCTCGATCATTTACCCATTCCTTTATTTTGGCTTTGTTCCATATTTTATTTTGACCTCTAACACCCGTCGGCAACAAATTAAAAAATGTTCGGAATGATATGATATATTGCAGTGTTCGACTCCCATATTAATTGTTAATTCTTGGGACTATTCAAACCTTCGTTGTGTGTAAATCGTGTATCATGGTTGTGTACTAAAAGATTTCGATATTTTTGTCTAGTGATTATCCAGTTTGGATTTTGTTCACGTTTGTGAGGAAATCTTCTTCTTTTCTTCTTACAAAAAAAAAAAAAAAAAAAAAAGTTCCATGATCGCTACCTAGGTGGAGCATATGACTATCACGAGACGTCTTCAAGTCACTCTGTCACGTGCCATCTATAATTGAAAGCTGTTCAGACATCTGACACAGAAGCATCTAGGCTTCCTGGAAGACCTTCTCTAGCAAAGCATTTTTTTGGTTTTGTTTAATGAACCAAGTTGCGAAATTTATAGAATATATGAAACAAAATTATATCTCGATTTTACGTGAATTTACATTTCAAAGCTTTCAATATCCCTGTCACTGCCAATCTAAATAAAGAAATGTTTGTAAAACCGTTATTAAATTTACTAGAACTGCCCCGGTGTAGACAGAGAGACGGATTTGTAGTAAATTAGTAGAGGAAGATCGAGGAAAATCAGGCATGATCAAGTATTTCAAAAAATTGAAATTCGTCAGATCAGGAGTCGGAATAAGCGGTGGGTGTGAATGAGTAGATGCATGATGTAGAAGAGGCGAAGATTGTTAGTAAAGACAGATAGGTGTGGCGCTCCATTCTCTCTGCCTACAGCGTGATGGTTAGTTAGTTGGTAAGTTTTAGTTATGGATTCTTTGTTGTTTGTGGTCCCGTGGCTAGTGTCGCGGACTCTTGAGTCAGAGTTTCTCGGTTCGTACTCACTCTACCACAATTTGATACCTATTTCTAATAATGAGCCGCTTGAGCTCACAGAAATAGCATTAAATTAAAGTATTTTAACTGAAATTTAATACTTCTACATAGGAAGTCAGACTTCATAATAAATGAAACTGATTATTTATGTTAGGAGTTTTGTTTTATTTAGGTTAGGAGTCGTAACAATCGGCGGGTATGTATGGGGAGATGCATGAACGTGGAAGAGGCGAAGAATGTTTGCAGGGACAGAGTGGTGTGCCGTTCTATTCTCTCTGCCTACCCCTACAGAGAAGCGGCGTGATGGTTAGTTAGTTAGTTAGTTAGTATTTATGTTATTTAGTTATGCTACCGGTATGATATTTGTATAAATGTTGCAGGGTTGTTATCAGATCACCTTGCGCCAGTATTGCCATCATTAAGGATACCAGAATAGCAATAAAAGTACGTAGAGAATATTAAAATATAAAATATTGCTCATTTAATGGGTTTCGACAACGAATTTGACCTCCTGCGAAGTGAAATTAGCAGATAAAAATGTAGTAAATAATAACGAAACGGCATTGTCATGTCCATACCTGCAAACATATTCATAAATCGACGGTAAAATTGCAAAGAGAGTTATACTACAAAGCCTTCTTCTTCTGCTTCTTGTTTTCCTTAAATGTGATGTGAAGATCTGTTTTTCAAGAAACTGACTATTCCTGTGATGTTGACGCCCAGCTTTCTTTCCATCTCTTTGGTAGTCTTCCAGGAAGGCGTTGACCCAGTGGTATCTCGTTAGTCGCAATGCATAGGATTCTTGATTCATCCATTTGGTTGAAATTTTCTCATAAAAATCTTCTTCCTTCTCTACTCCATCATACGACATCTTTGGTCTTACAGAAAAGCACATTTTACGAAACTTAATTACAAAATTACGAAAAGTTAATTGTTTATGATATCTTTTTCTTCCTCTTTAGCTAGGACTGTGTCCTTTTGTTCTCGGAGTTCGCTCCTGGGAGGTGGAAGACCAGCTATATTTCAATCGCTTAGGTGATCTTCCTGGGGGCCTGTTACCTCTTATGCATTCGTCTGTAGTTATCCTCACCAATCGATCCGAACTTGCTCTTCCTAAATGATCTCTCCAGAGACGTCTTCTTACTCTATCCCATCGCATTACATCTGCGACATCACAGATTCTTCTTACTTTATAGTTTTTTTATTATGTCGCGAAGTATTAGGCCTCCAATGGGTTCTAGAGTATTCATTTTGGTGGTTCTAAGATGAGTTTTCGTTCTCGCGGTGTTAGCTTTAGTTTCTATGCCTTATATCATCGGTCTTATGCGCAGATCTTATAGATTCTCACCTTACTCTCTTTCAGCGTGTGTTTATTTCTCTATACAGCGTTTTTCAAGTATCTAGCTTATTAATGACATGCAATCAAATAAGACATGGCCGAATGATGCATTATATTTAAGATCTACCCACCTCTATTACCCATTACAAACAGTTCTTATATACGTTATTTAATGGCATTATGAACAATGGAAGCAAGTTGTATAACTCAATTGAATGATAATCAATATTCTTTTGACTAAAGGAGGTATGTATGTGTTTTGTTTGAAGTACATATTTCTGTGTTTTGGATCAGATGACCTTACTTGTATCAAAAGTTTGCAATGACTTGCTTGATTAAAGGTGAAAGGGACTTTATTATATTTTTTATAAATACACATTTTTTTTAGAGGAGTAGCATTTATTACTTACCCTGATTATTTTGTACAAGATTTATTTATCATTAAGTGGATTTTTACTTCCTTTAACTTAAAATATGAGATAAAATAAAAATGACTCTTTCAGCTGTTAAAAACACATTTAACTCACCACCCAAGATCCACTCTTCTTTCTGAACATAACTCTAGAATTGCGAGCATAATTTCTAAAATGATAAAGCTAAACGCATTCAAACTACTAAATTTTGTATAACATAATTGTTTTTATTATTTTCTATTGTATTTTTTATTGGTAAATAAAAATAATACTTGAACTGGCAGAAACATCCTTTCACAGGGTGACTGCCAAATAAATAATTAAAAAAAAAAATTGATAAGTGTATGAAAATTCATTATTAGGTAATGAAAAAATTCTAGTGAGTCTACGGTGCGAAAAAGTTTAAGAAACTATGGACTAGACATATGAACTTGTGACATTTTGTTTAAATTTGTTTCCTTTAAAAATGCCGCTGTGATCCAATTAGCTCTTCCCGTCCAGATTATTGATACAATCCAGTTTGGCCACTTTAAAAATATCTTCTGCTTTCTTTTTTATGTAACACAAATTTACGCAATAATAACACTTGCCTTTTGGCAAGTCTGCTTCATTTATGTAATAATTGATCTTCTTTTTAAGTACCTAAATTTTTAAACCATCATCTGGATATTCAACTTTCACTGGCCAACTGCCAGAAGAAATATTTTAAGTTTTGATTCAGTTATTTTCGGTTTCATCTACGAACGTATGTATGAAGTGTGTACATAGTACACATTTTTCGTTTTAAAATGAAGATATAACTTCAGTCGTCCTATCCTTTTTTTATTTTATTTATTTTATTTTATTTTATTTGGGATTTTTACAGCCAAAACAATATATTATACAACATTAATTAACAAAACTATGGCCAATTAAAAAAATCCTCCGATAATGCTATTCTTATGAAAGTTATATTGGTTGGGGTGAGTGTGTGTGTGTGTGTGTGTGTGTGTGTGTGTGTGTGTGTGTGTGTGTGTGTGTGTGTGTGTGTGTGTGTGTGTGTGTGAGTGTGTGTGTAGTACCTATTCCATGTCAATATAAATCATCCAACAAACAGGGATTATAAACAGTTGGCTTAAATGTTGGCTTAGTTTTAAATGCAAGGCTGTCATTTTTTAAAAATACATTTAAAATTGCACACAAAAACTAAAAATCATTACAAAATACCAAAATTATAATATAAAAACATTAGAGATTTTTATCTACCAGGTTCGAGGCTCTACGCTAGTATATTCGAAATTACCCTGGACTGGTACCTGAAGCGGAGGGCTGATCTCCTTTCCTTCATATGTTTACGATCAAGATAACACTGTGTTTATAGGATGCAGTGCCCTATGCACCATCAGGTGCAGATACGGGTTTGAAGAAAGATATGTTTATTGTGTATGCATAAACTGTACATACTTATATATTTAAATTTATTTTATTTTATATAAAATGTAAATACCATATGAGCCTTTGAGACTTGCACATTTTACATCGAGGTGTGGAATAATAATAAATAAATAAATTGGTGGAATACAACAAGGTAAACAACAAGGTTAAGAATAAAATTTTAAAAAATAAGGTAAAGATGTAAAATAATATAGAAGCTATTGGCATCCATTCGGATCTACGCATCCAATAACTAGTTTCATTTAAATATAATATCGGTATTAAATCAATCATGCAAAGCATTGTGGTAAAAAAAACACTATTAATACCTTTAGTGTTAAAACGTGCAAAAATGTAATAAAAAATATGTTTTAATCCTTATTACTGCTGTAATAGTATTATAATCGTAAATTTACTTATTTTTTTAATTAAATAATTAAGCGTTTTAATATAAAATTAACTCGTGATTGAGTGATAATTATGCGATTTGACAGATAACAGTCTTAGAAATTAGAATAGACCGTAGTACGTAGGTACTATCGCTTCAAATAAATAGTTGAAGCTATTGCCATCTGTGAATAGTTTTACGAACTATGTTGAATTTTAGAGTAACAACCTTCTAATGCTTCTAACTTTACATACATATTTCTCTGAAGAGTCTGCAAAAACTGCGGTCTACTCTATATGTTCCTCTATAAGGTTACGCTGTTTACTCTCTAGTTAAGCAATTTTAAGAGGAAATTAATGTATTACATTTGAATTTAATTATCAGGCTCATACATTCTTTAAGAAAATATATCAAGCCTCAATCGTTGAAAACATATATTTGTACATATACACACATTGCTTACTCCTTTCAACACGTCATGTATAAAAAAAACATGATTTTTCAGGAGATCGTTTTTAAAGTTTAAAAATTTAATAAAATGTATTAAAAATAAATATCAAGCGACTTATTGAACTTTTTATTGCGCAACAGATATTTTTAGGTAAAACCTGAATGTTTTTTCCTCATTTGAAAAATATTTAGTGTATTAAAAAAAAAGAAACAATACTTTTTCTTCAAAATGCAAAAACGACACTTTCTGCCCTGTAGCGGGTAAATATTAAGTTAAAAATATGCCGCTTATGCTGATATATAGTACATTTTCTGAGCATTCCGAAAACATGCACAACTGAAAATTGACAATTTCTGATATACATATGACGTTGTTGAAAGGAGTGAGCGATATGTGTATATCTAATACTAAATTTTTCGTTATTATTTTAATATTTTTATTATGTAAATCTTGGCTTAAAACCATTTACCTTTTACATTCACCTTAAAATTTGGTTTTTGTTATTTATGTAAATAATGATTACCAATTTGGCATCTAAAAATTACTATCTGTAAACCCTCATCCGCACCCGATGGTGCACAGGGCATTTCATAATATAAACGCAGTGTTATCTTGATCGTTAACACATGAAGAAAAGGTGATCAGACTTCCGCTTCAGGTAACAGTCCAGGGTAATATTGAATAAATATTAGGGTGAAAAATCACATATCTCTCACTCCTTTCAACTATATATATTAAAAAAACTTCATTTTTAAGAAGATCGTCGTTAAGGTTTAAAAATATAATGAAATGTATTAAAAATGTATTTTTAATACATTTCATTATATCAGAACTTTTTACTGTGCAACAGATATTTTTAGGTAAAACCTGACTGTTTTTTCTTCATTTGAAAAATATTAAGTATATTTCAAAAAATAATTGAACAATACTTTTTCTTCAAAATGAAAAAAACAATACCCCACCCTGGGGATAAAACCCGGGACCAAGCGTGCCAACCATTACACTACGGAGGTGGACAAATTACTTTACTTTTTGATAATTATTATTTTTGATAATTAATAATCAAAAAATGATGAAACCATTATTAATAAAGATCAACTAAACAGGGCTGCGTTTTTTTATTTATTTTTTTACTATTTTGATTTTACTAACTTATTAAACAGAATAAACTTTGGTTACGAGGAATGTTCAGCTGGTTGGCAGTCTGTTTTTTTAAAAATTAATTTCAATATAATTTTATGTTATAAGCCATTAAATTCGTTCATACTAGCAGCTAAATTTAATACACCCGGTGTGTCTTATTTGCATGTAATATTATATTATAATTATTACGTATCCTTGAAACAATTGATTTATATATATATATATATATATATATATATATATATATATATATATATATATATATATATATATATATATATATATATATATATATACATATATTCTGGCATTCAATGTTTATAATAATGAAAAAATCATATAGGAAATAACATTGTACCATGATAATTTTCACATACCGAATTTGTTATTAATATGTACGGTTTTATAGCTGTAGAGTGCATTAAATCAAAGTTTGGCATTTGATTAAAAATAATGCAAATATATTTCCGTGAAAGGAAACTAATAACAATATTGAACAATTGCATTTCACGCTTGATAAAATTTGTTCAAGAGCAGAATACTTACTTCATATATTAAATATTTTTGATAAATATCATTATAATATAGTATTATTTGCATTCCTCAATTAAAGTTGTAATTTTTTTTATATTAGGAAAATATATTTTTTGTTCATTTTTTCTTGGAAGTCACTATCATGAAGAGTACTAGACTCAGAGCTTGAAATGCCCCAAAAAATATTTTTAGATTCACCTGGAAAATACGTACAAATTTTGACTCCATATATGCATCCTTTTGCATTTCATCTCTCTGAATTTGTAAAATAATCAACGTATTTACGTGTGAAAAAAATAGCACTATTTCTTAAAATCTATTGTGACACCTGTTTCGATGCATTCCGCATCATTATCACCGGTGTTTTAAAATGATGCGGAACGTAGCGAAACACGTACCTATCACAATAGATTTGAAGAAATAGTGGTATTTACCAATTAAAACTTAAATGAAAAATGAATAGATATTACCACAAAGAGACTGTCGAATCGATTAATGAAATTTTAAAAAATAGCTCTTGGGAAAAAGATTTTTTCGCAAACTTTTTTCTATATTTTTATAAATTATTGGAGACAAAGATCTATTCATTATTTTCATAATTATTTTCCAAAAAACTTTTTTATTTATTTAAAAATATATAAAAAAAATTTTAGACTAACAAAATATATGTATGTAATTATAAAATGTCGATTTAAAAAATAACGTAAAGTATTTTATATTAAACGATTAAAAAACATTCACGAATGCCTTAAAAAAGAAGGATTTTTGAGGATTTTCTACGCTTATTATAATTATTTTTTGTAGATTTTACCATGGGGCTTGACCACGGGGTACCAACAATTAATAAAAACTACATTGACTAACTTGCCTCTATTTAATCTAACCGAAATTTATACTAATCCAGCTTTATCTTAAATTTAATTTCAATTTTTGTAGTGAGTAAATAGTAATAGAAAAAAACTTTGGAAGGGCTTTTTTTCCAAAATGCTATCTATACATCGAAATGCCTAACCGCAAGCTTGCCAAATTGAACAAACTCTTATCGTTTAACAATCAAATATGTTTCTATAATAATATTCCATACTTAACCAATACTTTTATATTTTCTTATGCACATTACCATTGAATATTTTTGTTATTGTCAATAAATCTATGTAAATATAAAAGTTGAAAGTTAAATCGTTTTTAATGAATATAAAAAAAAAACATATGTGTCGCCTAATTTAAAAATCCGCCAGATCCATGTATGTCAATTTTACATAAAAATTAAAATTCTCCAGGTAACATTTATGTTTTAAAGATTTGTCAATCTTTACATAAGATATTATGAAATAGAGAATTTTCCCATTTTTTTGGATTTTTTTTCGGTATTTAAAAAAAACAAGAGACACAAACCGATAATGACGACATCTTAATTTATGACCTATCCCCACTCTTAGATTGGCCGATATGGGTCAGAAGGCAAGTTTCATGAATATAGGGAAATTTGAAATACAACGATGTTTTTTAGTATTTTTTAGTAGGGTTTTTATGTAAATAAATATTTAAAACAATAAAACCCACAATTGGCATTCCGATAGAGTACTTATTTTATAATCTTATAAAATTGGATATGGCGGATTTTGAAAGTAGGCGACACATATAACAAAAAAATTATGAAATATTTAAAGTAGGTTTTTAAAAAAATGCAATTTGAAATTGGATTTAAAAATTATAAAAATGCACTATGCAAATATCCTTATTATCCTTGATCGTAGACAAGCCTCGGGTAATATTTTTTTGACTGTAACTGTTATTCAAGGTCTATTAAAATCTAAAAACTATCTTGATATAACGAACTACAATTTATTGTCGTAAATGCATCAAGTATCAAATATGTATAATGCTAACAAGAGTAATTCCAAGAACTCACACTAGGGCGTATAACATGCAAATTAAGACTGTATTGCAATGATTAACAAATCGTTTGATCCAAATTTTTAACATATTTATATTATAATTAGTATCAAGCGATTATAAACATGAATTTTGACATGTACGTCAAAAAGCTCCAGTTTCAAATCCAACGCCCATGTTGCAACTGCTTCTGCATAAAATAAAGGACAAGAAAAACAGGGCTGGCTTAGATAATTAACTAATTAAATTAAAGAAATAACTCTATATAATATAAGAAAGTAGTAAAAATATCATCATGGGCCAGTGTCGTAAGTATTGCTTTAATATTTTGTATATTAAAAGCATTGTTAACTTTGTAGTGTGGTTATATAACACTCTCCCTATCATTCATCGTTTACTTTGTTTAATACCATAGAAAAAAAAGTGGTATTACATAAAGTGAACGATGATAAGGTGAGTGTTATTGATTTGGTATTAACTTGATGATTTAAATATAAAAATTGAACACTTGCATAAGAGTACTTTTGTGTTTATTAAAGCAAACACGACTTGTTTCTAGGACTATGGATGTACTCATCAAAAGGTGAAAATACGAAGAGTTTGTATTTTCGCCTGTTGGTGAGAACATGTTATTGAGTAGAAGAGCCTTCCCGCAGTTATTTGTGCTAGAACTACTCCCGAGCCATGCTTACGGACATGTGCCCCTAAATAATGCCAGTTTTTTTTTATATTTGTAGCATAGATTTTGTATGGATATTGACAGTTTATTTTGTAAAAAGAAGTCTTAAAAAATCCATAAAAGTCAACACTATATGGAAAAGAAAGATTATTTTTTTAAATACACTCGTTAATTACCGCTTATTGGGTTTTATTTCATTACACAAGACTAGTTTAAAAAACTACAGTTGTTTTCATCGACAGGTGATCACAAAAACGACAGAAATATAGAAATAACGTAAGGGTTGTGAGAGAATTCAATAAAGAATTTAAAAATGCAAATGTGTCGGGTTGTGTTCCCGTGATTAGTGTCGCGGACTCTTAATACACAGATTCTCGGTTCGAACCCACTCTACCACAATTTGATTCCTATTTCTAATAATGAGCCACTTAGACTCAAAGAAATAGTATGAAATAGAAATATTTGTGTAAATAATAAAAACACAAATATTTCAAAAAAAAAATTAGGTGATGATTTCTATGCATATTTCCATGTGCTATATTTTACATTGATAAATATCAGATCAAAAGTTAAATAAATGTGTTTTTGTAGATTGCCAATAAATAATGCACAGATATTTATTTATACGACGTAATTTTTTTATTAAAACATACTAATTTTAAAGTAACGCTAGTTTTTCTTAAGCCGAATCCAGACCTGTGTTAAACAGTGCAAATTGGGTGGGTACTTGCAATATATTTCGTGTATTGAGCCCACCGCAACGCATTTTAGTGGGCGCATCAAGAAAAAGAAAGTACTGGACGGACCTTACATCATTTCGCTCACCATCACCGAACGCAGAGGTCTTATTCATTATACAACCGCCATACCATCGCCATACTCGTATTTCGGCGGGAAACGCGCTCGACATAACCATAGAAAATCTGCATTTCCACGAACTGTCACGCGCTGACGTTCGCGTGATGTACATTATACCGGCGCCATTTTCAATTTAGTTAAGGTTTTAAGTGAAGTGCTCGACTTTTAGTTTTAAAAATGGATATCCGAGCCCTATGGGTAAGTCATTCATAGACAATTGTTATAAAATAAATTGTATTTACGTTTTTTCTCACATTTTACTTGATAAAATTATATTTAACAAGTAAATACTTTTTGTAAGATTTTGAAAATAAAGTACAAATAAGTTCACTCTTTTTTTTAATAAGTGGTATTTTTGTAATTAGGAACCGTCGATTGGAATCAAATAAATAAAATATTAAAGAATGAAACTGCATTTAGGTTGGATAAAACTTTATATAAAGATTTTTACATAACTCCTGTAATTGGAGATAATCAATGAACAAGTATTTGGACACACTCAAAATATTTTGCACAAACGTATATGTATGTAATTTTTTACATATTACTACGTATGTGCAAAATATGCGTTTATCGAATGAATGTAGATTTTTTTTTAAATATAAAAATAATTAGCATGAATACAATTTGTCTGTATATTATTAATTGTATTTTATTTAAATTAAAAAAAAGTGAGAACATAATTATTAAATATTTCAATTATTAATTTATTTTTGATGAAAATAATTATTCAATTGAAACAATTATGATTTAAAAATTAAAAGTTTGATCCGATTTCTATCCGATGTTAGTCTGTAAACAGACGCCTCCACAGGCCCGATCGGCACAGCAAACAGACACGAAAATTCTCTGTGGTATCTCCAGGGAATTTTTAGTATTCGCCATGGGCTCACATCTCGAAGGCTTCTAATATTCTTAAAACTTTTTCGCCTATATAACGCGTCTCGCAAACATACAGCAAAAGACTCCACACATATCGCTTACTCCTTTCAAGAACGTCATAAATCAAAAATCGACAATTTTGAGTTGTGCATGTTTTCGGAATGCCCAGAAAATGTACTTTATCCTAGCAAAAGAGGCATATTTTTAACCTAATATTTACCCGCTACAGGGCAGAAAGTATTGGTTTTGCATTTTGAAGAAAAGGTATTGTTTTTTTTAATAAAAACTATTTTCTTTTAAATGAACCAAAATTTTTCAAAAGGAGAAAAAATATTCAGGTTGTATCTAAAAAGATCTGTTGCACAGTAAAAAGTTTAATAAGTGACTTGATATTTATTTTCAATGCATTCTATTATATTTTTAAACTTCAAAAACGTTTTCCTGAAAAATCAAGTTTTTTGATTTATGACGTTCTTGAAAGGAGTGAGCGATATGTATGTCTGGACGCATTGCTTGTGGAACTTAAGGTCCACGTTGTTGCACTCGAAAAATGATATAAAATTCGTAATATTCGTGTTTTTTTGTAAATAACACGTGTTGAATTCCCGTTTAAATAAACTGTAATATAATCCTGTTAGTGAAATCGAAAATCAGTACTAGAGCGAAAAATCGAATTATTTATGCTCAACGCATAACGGTTTCTAAAAAGGCCATTGTCAAACTGCTCATGAACTTCGTTAATTTTTAACCTTTGCTTTTTTGTGATAAACATTTAGATTGACCGATTGGAACGATAATCAATTATCATATGCCTCGTCCATATACTATGCATTTAAAAGGTAGAAAAGGAGAGATCGCTAAACTTCTGTGTTTGCAGACATAATACATAATAATAATAATACCCGATAATTTAACGAACCATATTTATTTTTTATTATTTATTCGGGAATTGTACAGCTTACATATAAAAAATGATATAATAAACAATAGTTACATTAACAATTATAAACATTACATTACATTAACAAAAATAGTTAATAGATTTATATTATCCACTGACACTTCGTGATGGAATTGCATTTTTAATATATTATTAGATTAAAACCAATAATTTGATACCAGTCTGATGATGTCGGTAACGACAAAACTCGGTCGCTGGTCAAATAAAAATAAAGTGGAAAAGCTAAAAATATTGGTTTTAATCTAATAATATATTAAAAAATAGTTACGTTAAAAAAAGCCAATTAAACAATTCCACATTTATATTATAAAACTATTAAAAAACGTTCAGAGATTAAACAAAAAAAAAACAAAAAAGGGTATTATATAAAATAATAGATTTAGCAGGAAGGAGACGGAAAGGAGAGGAATTAATAAGGGTGGTTAAAGGATTTTTTTTTATAGTTAAGAAGTTTAAAAATATATTTATAAATATAAGCATACTAGAGCCATTTTCGTAAAAGTCTACCCCAAGAACGCGAAGTTGTGTTATTTTTTGACAAAAATGTTGTTGGCAGAGAGAGAAAAAATATTTTCATGATGATAGATGACAACTTTGAAAGTCTATATAAGTATTAGAAAAAAATTCCCCATTGGTGACAAAGCAAGAAACTTTTCTTTATTTATCATTATAATAAATTCAATATTTTGAAACACAAAATAAAGGTGAAATAGTCTATTGAGTGTTTGTTTTATTATAAAAAAAATAAAACCCCTATCCTCACCCTAATGGTGCATAGGGCACTGCGTCATATAAACGCAGTGTTATCTTGATCGTTTACACATGAAGGAAAGGTGATCAGCCCTCCGCTTCAAGTACCAGTCCAGGGTAGTATTGAATAAATATTACAGTGAAAAAATCACTCATATTTATTCTTACCCCCCCCTGGGAATCGAACCCGGGTCCTCCAGAACGGTAGCCGAGCGTACTGACCATTACACTACGGAGGCTACTATATATATATATATAAATATATATATATATATATATATATATATATATATATATATATATATATATATATACTACTATATATATATATATAATTATATATATATATATATATATATATATATATATATATATATATATATATATATATATATATATATATATATATATATATATATATATATATATATATATATATATATATATATATATATATATATATATATATATATATATATATATATATATATATATATATATATATATATATATATATATATATATATATAAATATATATATATATATATATATTGGGTTGATGCAAAAGTTTTGACCGTTTTTTACATATATTTTTTTTATTATTTTTTTTCTTGTGTATTATTTATTTTATAAATTATATAATTTCCATCAGTTCTTATAACCTTCTCCCATCTTTCTATCAACTTATTAATACCAGTAGTATAAAATTCCGTGGATTTTGATGCGAAAAATGAAGTAAGGGATGTTTTTACCTGCTCTATTGAATAATTTTTTTCATCATTTAAATTTTTTTGCAGTGATCGGAATAAATAAAATTCAGAAAGAGCAAGATCTGGAGAATACAGTGGATGCTTGATAACATCCCAATTTAACTCATTTAGCTTGTGTTGGGTCATCATAGCCACATGTGGTCGCGCGTTGTCGTGATGAAACACTGCCCCTTTTCTGTTTACCAATTCTGGTCTATCCTTTTGAAGGACCATGTTCAATTTGGATAAATGCTGACAATATCGTTCTGCTGTACTTGTCTGATTGTGTTCCAAGAGTTCAAATTACACAATACCCTTATTATTCCACCAAACACAAAGTATAACTTTTTTTTTATGGATTTCGGCCTTCAAAGTTGTTAATAGGGCTTGTCCAGGTATAGTCCAATGTCTTTTTCTTGTCACGTTGTTGTACACGACCCATTTCTCATCTCCCGTCACCAAACGATGCAAAAAAGGTTCATGTTTTTGTCTCGCACTCAAAGCAACGCGCGTTGAAACACGATCCAATAAATTGGCAGCCGACCATTGATGAGGTATCCAAACCTCGTACCGCGAAACCATTTCCATACGCTTCAAATGTCTTAATGCGATTGTTTGGTTGACTCCCATCATTGACACAATCTCTCTGATGGTTAGACGTGGATTGGTGTCAATTATGACTTTTAATTCGTCTTCATCAGACTTCAATGGCCGCCCGGTACGTGGTTTATCAATGAGTGAAAAATCTCCAGATCGGAATTTTGCAAACCATCTTCGTACCTGTCGAACTTTGATGACATCTGCTCCGTACACTTCACAAATGTTTTTGGTTGCCACACTCGCGGTATTGTCTTTACGGAATTCATAAAGTAAACAATGACGTAAATGCACTTTATCGAACGACATTTTGAAAAAATACAAGGGGTTATTACTGTACTCTGGCCAGGCCAAAACTGAATAGAAAGTAGAGGGAAAGCATCCTTTATACAATGGAATCATAAAAAAAGAAGATACTATTCATAATTTATGAAAAAAAAAATTTTACCTGGGATCATAAAAAACGGTCATTACTTTTGCATCAACCCAATATATATATATATATATATATATATATATATATATATATATATATATATATATATATATATATATATATATATATATATATATATATATATATATATATATTTCTTTTTCAGAATTCGTGAACAAGTAAACAAGTTTTTGGACACATTTAAAATGTTGTAAACAAATATAGCTATTATTTAATATACTCGTATGTACATGTGCACATACATACTTGTGTTTAAATCATAATTCGTATCCACCGAAATCATGTTGCATTATCTTGTATGTGATCTCAAAGAGTTGATGTTTGTTAAATTTAAGTTTGCAAGACTTACATGTAATACAGTCTTTGTTTGTTTCCTAATTAGAATTAAATTGTAACGGATACAAAATAATTTTAAAATGATTCTTATTATTTAAAGACGATAAATTTCTTTTATAAAATTATTTTTAAAATGTCCAGTGTTTGAAATAAAATGTATTATTTGATGAATGACACATCACATTTTAGGTAATAATAGATTCAGACAAACTTCTTTTTAATTATGTCAAACCTTTACCAAACGATTTAGCGTTATCAATTATAAGTTGCTTTTTATATATATATATATATATATATATATATATATATATATATATATATATATATATATATATATATATATATATATATATATATATATATATATATATATATATATATATATATATATATATATATATATATATATATATATATATATATATATATATATATATATATATATATATATATATATATATATATATTTATATATATATATATATATATATATAAATATATATATATATATATATATATATATATATATATATATATATATATATATATATACGACGATTAAATGCGGTGCCCTATGCGCCACTTAGGTCAAATGAAGTAAAAAAAAAATTAAATTAAAAAAATGTTTTCTATCTCTTTTTTTCATTACAAGATAATATACTATCTTGTAATGTATAATTTATTATTCTGCTAGTAGCTTGGTCGTTTGTTATACGAGTATTACATAAATATTTCAATCGATAACATGAAATAATCACATCATTAAAATGCATAAAAATCTAAATTCTGCAACAAATCGAGCGGCCGGTGTACAAACACTGCAAGCATATTTCACACTTCCTTTGTGTTTTGAAAGCTTGGAGCAATTATTGTATGTAAGATACCTAGAAACGTTCATTGATAGTCACGATTTAAAGGAATGAATTATTCCAAGGTAAATAATATTCGATGTAAAATATGCATTCTATTTTACTAAGAAATGAATTTGAGATAGTACATTTATCAAACAAAAAAAATGATTAGAGAGTACTTGCAATTATAAAATTCATTACGTGACCGTCTGCACGAGGAGCCACACGTGTCTCCGCGCACAGTAATAATAAAAACATAATGAAATGATATGTTTTTAGAAAATACATTTGTATATAAATTCTGGCCAATGTCTGTACCCGATGGATTCTCCAGTTCTTTGGACACGTTGCACGTGTCAACGAGGATAGCCTGGAACGACTAGTTGTGATCGGTAGCCTGGAGAGAAAGAGAGGGAGAGGAAGATCGCTACACGATGGACCGATCAAATTAAGGCAGCAGCAGGCACCTCGTTGGTTGGAGCGCTACGTGCAGCGCAGTCAAGGGATAACTGGAGAAGAATCATCGCTTCCACAAGGGTCACAAACATCAGCAATGAGGAATAAGACGGTGAAGAAGACATACATATATTGAAAAAATATTATTATCAACTCCTTACCTTCCAATAATTTTTTTTTTCAATGCCTTATATTTATTTCAAAGAAAAACTTTTTTAATACAATAACTGTGTGTCAAGTAGAAAATTCAATTAGGTAAAATGTTACCTGGGTTTAAATAAAATTAAGTTGCGGGCGATCGATTATCTCGCCTTAAGTAACATCCAGATTTTTTATTGATATATCAACATATATGAAGGAGAATATAGAAGTATGGGCTTTTACAGAGCTTAAAACTTGGCATAGGCTAGTTTAAATGATTGGCTTTCAGTAATCGAATCCATATACCGAATTAGATGACAACATCTCTTAATGAATTTATATGGAGGTGTACGTGTCAATATTTTGAGTCAATAGTTGAAAAAAATATGAAAGTCTGGGCATTTACAGAAATTACTTTCTGACAGAGTGGTGTGGCATTCTATCTTCTTTGCCTACCACTGCAAAGGCGGTGTGATTGTGAGTGAGTGATCGTGTTTTCTTTCGATAAACACATTTGTATTAGTGAAGTAGAGTTTTTAAGTGGTATTACGCAAAGTGAATGATGAATGATAAGGAAAGTGTTATTTACATATGTGCTTATTTAAGATGGTTAAAAAATGTGTTAACACTTCGCTCACTCCTTTCAAGAACGTCATAAATCAAAAAACTTGATTTTTCAGGAGAACGCTTTTAAAGTTTAAAAATATAATACAATGTATTAAAAACAAATATCAAGCCACTTATTAAAAATTTTACTGTGCAATACATCTTTTTAGGTAAAACCTGAATGTTTTTTCTCCATTTGAAAAATATTTAATATATTTAAAAAAATAATTAAACAATATCTTTTCTTCAAAATACAAAAACATCACAACCTTCAGGTTTTACCTAAAAAGATTTGTTACAAAATAGTTCAATAAGTGGCTTGATATTTATATTTGAAACATTGTATTATATTTTTAAACTTTAAAAACGTTCTCCTGAAAAATCTATTTTTTTGATTTATGACGTTCTTGAAAGGAGTGAGCGATATGTCATGCGAGTAAGTTAGGAAAGGCACTGATTTTCTACCTATATGGAATGCACACCCCTGGGTACGAGTATTATGTACTTGTTATTATGTATTATTGGTATGTGGAAATATTGTTAAGAATATAAGAGCAAGTGTTTACACGAAATATATATGCTTATCTATTATGCCTAGTATTCGTTAAATACCAATTTAATTTTCTTACAACCCAGGAAACATTTTACGTAATTGTTTTTTTTTCTTAAAACATTGTTTTTGCATTGAGCAAAATATTTTATCCTTCAAAATAATTATATGGTTTTTAAAAGAAAAGAAGGAATTAAAAATAAATTACATAGTAATTGAAAGGTAAGGAATTAAAAACAAAGTAAAAAAAATATTTTGTTTACTGTATATCTATATATTCTAAAAAACGAAAACAAAATCCAATATTTGGACATTATTTTAAAAAATCGGGTGTGAACAGACATGTTGTGACCTCTCCAGCGGTCTCCGGCGGAAAGAATTCTGTACTTGCGAATATCCCCTTAACACTTGTCTTGTACTCGTATAAAATTATTAATTTGGAGTTACTTACATATGTAGAAATATTGTAAAAAATAATGTTGGAGCAAGTGAAATGGGCAAGTGAAAAAGCGACATATCGTTTACTCCTTTCAAGAACGTCATAAACCAAAAATCGACAATTTTCAGTTGTGCATGTTTTCGAAATGCCCAGAAAATGTACTATATCCCAGCAAAAGAGGCATATTTTTAACTAAATATTTACAGGGCAGAAAGTATTGTTTTTGCATTTTGAAGAAAAGGTATTGGTTAAGTATTTTTTTTTAAATTTACTAAATATTTTTCAAATGGAGAAAAAACCTTCAGGTTTTACCTAAAAAGATCTGTTGCACACTAAAAAGTTCAATAAGTGGCTTTTTTATTTATGACGTTCTTGAAAGGAGTGAGCGATATCAGACGATGTATACTCGTATATTTTATAAAGTTATCATATTATTTTGTGCATTATCGTGTTATAAAGCGCTCAATCCGTGATTGTTATTCGTTTTTTTTTAATCTTATGTCTGACGTCATTCGTGAGTTATTTTGTTAGCTTCTGTTCTCGACATCTTTCATTTTCTTCAAACACGAGCCTACAAAAGAATACACAAGAATGTCATTGAACCTGATTTGAAGGTTCCCACGGAGCTGATTTTAAACTTACATAACTTGAATACAAAACTGAGAAGAAGTTTGTTTGTACACATGAATAAAAAATGAACTGATTATTACGTTAATTTATTTATTGATTTGGCGTTTAATTTGTAGAACTCCATTTTAATTTATGTATTAATTTTGAATCAAACAGTTGTATTTTATTAACAAAAACACATAAAAAATTATACTGTGACAATTGTTTCGCCTTGTTAGGGCATTATCAAACAAATGTGAAGATCAAATGGACTACGGTCCTTATGTAGCTATACAATTCTAAGTGATAGTTTTAACACGTGCAGCAATAATTTATGGGAGACAACAGTAGCTAATGGGGGATGTCGGTATGTACCCGTATATTTATTTCTAGAAAATAAATATAAGGCGAAACAATTGTCACAATATAATTTTTTATGTGTTTTTGTTAATAAAATACAACTTAGTAGACTCAAAAAATCTGTGTTTGATTTAAAATTGATACATAAATTACGTTAATTTATTTCAATCTACTTAGTTTATTTGTTGAAACTTATCTTGATCTTATGTTTAATTCAATCACTAATGATGAATTCTAATTCATCATTACGTCAGAAATTATGTATATGGTACCTTTTTCAACTAAGCTGGGATTCCATAAAGAATTTGACAAATCACTTTATAGTAGTATAACTTTCAATTTGTTTTGTAAAACGTCCAATTTAAAGTGAAAAATATGTAAAAATTTTCATCTCCAATATTATGAGTATGTGCAAATTTTGTTCACAAATTCTGGTTTTCAATGTATTTTTTGTAAAGTAAAAAATGTCCTAACAATTCAATCCATTTTTAGTGGAGCTACTTGAATTTGAATAATTTTGGATACTTTGATCCTTTTATACACATTTTGGGATTGGAATAATCGTAAATAGTAGGTATACGTATAGGTGACTCTTTTTTTTCATAAAAAAATCAGTAGAATTATGAACCATAGTTCGGCTGTCCAAACTCAAAACACAGTAAGGGACATTTTTTGTAGTACGTTTTTTTTTTTGCATTTTTGGACTAAGTAGATTCTACTTAGTCAAAAAATGCAAAAAAACGTACCTATTACAAAAAAATGTCCCTTACTGTGTTTTAAGTTTGGACAGCCGAGTTATATTTATATTAATATCACAGATTTTGGTATTTTTAAAAATATTTTTAAAATTATCTTAGAATGATCCAAAGTACTTTTAAAATGATGACAGTAGGTATACGTGCAGGTAATTGTTTCTTTTTTGTCAAAAAAACAGTACTATCATCTTTAATCGTGTTTTGATTTTCGACTAGTTAGATTAATTAAGTCCTGTTTTTTAGTATTTTGGCAGGATTGTCTGAATAAATATTGTCTGCATCCGTGGTGTAATGCCGAGCGTGTTTAGCTACCGTGCTGGAGGTCGCGGGTTCGATTCCCAGGCGTGAGTAAAAATAAACATTATTGATTTTACACTCTAATATTTATTGAATATTATCCTGAACTGGTTCCTGAAGAGCAGGAGTGATCACCTTGCTTTCGCGTAAGTAGCGATCAAGATAACACTGCGTCAATGTAATGTGCAGTGCCCTATGCACCGTTGGGTATGGATAAGGGATAAGGGAGTTTCTCGGTTCGAACCCACTCTACCACAATTTGATACCTATTTATAATGATGAGCCGCGTAGGCTCACAGAAATAGTATGAAATTGAAATATTTGAGTAAATAATAAAAACACACATTTTTCACTTTTTTTTTAAATTTTTGTTCATTAAATTCAGGTTTTGTTCAGGATTCATAGTTGATTCGTATTTGAGAAAAGATTCTTCCTTTTTAGATCAATCTAACCGGATGAAAACACGATCATCGATGTTGTCGGTAAAAAATTAGCGTCATAGAGACGTCACGGTGTGCTGGTTACCGTCTTACACAACGCCATGAGAGGATTTTCCCATCGGAGATGGATTATGGTCTACTTCGTGAGACCTTTCCAAACTTGCGGTTTCGTAAACGTCATCACACACTGAATTTTGGCGGTAGATCAATATCGTATTGTTCATAGAGTTGGGTGTCGCGAAATTAGCATAATATTTGTATTGAAACATTTTGGCAAATGAAATGAGCATTCATATGAAAATGGGATACTAGATTTGTCTATTTAAATATTTGAATATCAACATTTTGAGTGCGTCCAAATACTTGTTTATTATTATACAAAATCTGGATTATCTCCAATCACAGGAGTTATTTTCATATTGTTTTTTATTTATTGTTTCGGCATTAACTTTGTGGTAAGACATGTTACAATGATTAAAGAAAACACTTCGTTTTTTACCACTTGAGTTTTATTAGACTACATGTTTCAGAAGTTAAACTTCCATCATTCAGGTCTGTATAATAACTTATATATGTATGTTATTATACAGACCTGAATGAAGGAAGTTTAACTTCTGAAACATGTAGTCTAATAAAACTCAAGTGGTAAAAAACGAAGTGTTTTCTTTAATCATATTGTTTTTTGGCATCTCATCAAAGATGAAAATCCCGTAAATGCCCAGACTTCAGACAAAAAGAATATGGAAGTCTGGGCATTTACGGGATTTTCATCTTTGATGAGATGGAAAAAAATTAAAATCGTCATTTTAAGTTAAATCACGCCTAAATTGATTTTGTCGTAATGGCAAGCACATTTCACTATCGCGCGGTAGCGAAGAGGCCATGGGCTCGATTCCCAGATGTCAAAATAAATATATAAATAAAGTGTTTTGTCACTCTAGTATTTATTTGATTCTATCCTGAACTGGTACCCGAAGCACAGAATTGCTAAGAAAACGTTGCAGTGCTCTATGCATCATTGGCTGTGGATAAGGGTCAGAAGAAAGAGATTTAAAATATAATTTAAAAATTTAAAATTACTCAAATTTATGTAAAATATATTTATTTGTAAAATTTTAAGTGACTAATTTGATTTATTTATAAGTTTTACTTTGTGTACATTTGTTCCTATGTCTTTAAAACCGTAAGCTCTTTTTCATTTAGACACCCTTATTTTTAATACATTCTTATTTTAATACATCTTCCTTATTTTTCTTGATATGTATTGAAATGTCAAATAAAAACAATTTGATAATAAAAAAATATTGGAACAAAAAATTTCTTCGACCTTAATTCATGTTTATTTTAACAATATAAAGGTTTATTTATGAATATGCTTTGTATTGTAGAATACTAGCCAAACAAATTTTAAAAGCAAAATTGTTAAGGTACTTGTACCGTGTGTTATTATTTGGCCAAATGTTTTCGCCATCACAAAAAACGTTAATTCGCTAGAAAACTTTCTAGTTTCAAAGCAGACAGATGTAATAATGACTGTGATGAACTTGTACCACGAATACTGGTTAGAAGTCACGGTGAAAAGTAAGCTCTTTTATCGTAATCGTGTATGTAATGTAATCGACATAATATTATGTAGTGGAGTCTACCATATAAAATACTAGGCGAATCAGATATTGTTATAAGGTACATAAATCGACTGTAACCTACCATTAGCGGGAATGAGATAAATAATTACTTTTCTGTATACATAATAGGTCATAATCGCTCACTCCTTTCAACAACGTCAAATATCAAAACTCCTCAATTCTCAGTTGTGCGTGTTTTCGGAATGCCCAGAAAATGAACTATATCCCAGCTAAAGCGGAATATTTTTTACTTAATATTTACCCGCTACAGGGCAAAAAGTGTGGTTTTTGCATTTTGAAGAAAAAGTATTATTTAATTATTTATTTAAATATACTAAATATTTTTCAAATGGAGAAAAAACCTTCAGGTTTTACCTAAAAAGATTTGTTGTACAGTAAAAAGTTTAATAAATGGCTTTATATTTATTTTTAATACATTCTATTATATTCTTAAACTTTAAAAACGATATCCAGCAAAATCAAGTTTTTTGATATATGACGTTGTTGAAAGGAGTGAGTGATATAAAAAGTATCGGCGGTTTTTTCCACGAGATGATATTGATGCCTATATATCAGGCAATACTTATCCGATTGTTTCGAATGAACTTTTACTTAAAAGGGGACATTTTAATTTATATTTTTGGAAAAATTGTTTTCCAATTCAATTGTTTTTGTAAAAAGTTATATTGATTTGAGAATGAATTAAATATCTGAATTTATACGATAGAGGCTTTTTTTGCTCCATCTCTTTCCTTTACCGAGACATTCATTATCCAAATAGCCGCAAAATTGTATTAATTTGATACATGTTTTGGCAACAGCATAATTTTATGTTAACTATGAACTCTTTTATCTCAAAACTACTATTTTAACTTGCGGCTATTTGCCTATGCACATTAGTGCAGCACTATTCACACACTTATAACTACATAAAATATTTTTTGGGAAATAAATTGACTTTGTTTTTCGATCCACTCACATTTTTAAAAAAAACTAACTAGTTTCGGCAACAACCTGTTGCCCTCTTCAGGGTTTGTTTTATAAAACAAACCCTGAAGAGGGCAACAGGTTGTTGTCGAAACTAGTTGTTTTTTTTATAAAAATGTAAGTGGATCAAAAAACAAAGTAATTTTATTTCTCCAATATATATTACAAAGATCCACAATGTTAATGCTTTAAATATTCAAAATATATTAATATTGATTAAATTTTACAGATCACGGTGTCCTTGGTCATTGGCAGCACTTCAGGGTTGAATGTAGGACCATGCAGGAGCAACAAGCTGCTCGCCGAAGGGCGCACTCTGGGGCTCCTGTTCGGGCCTTGGGGGCAAGGCCAGGGCTGGGGGCAGGACTGGGGCCAGGCAGACGACTGCGCCCCCACGGCCGGGGACATCGCCCCCTCCGAGAGCCCCCAACACGGAGAGGATTACGTTGATCCTGTACACAGTGAGGAAGAGACTGGTATGAACTTAAAACTTTTTTTTATTTTATTTATAATTTTTTTAATTTATTTTCTTAAATGCACATTACAATTGTGGAGGTTTTCACCAAGACGTTATATTTCTATTGTAAATGATTTTAAGTAATCAGGAATTTTAGCTTGTAAAATTGTTACGTTTCGGTGCGATTTATTGATTTCACACTCTAATTAATATCTCGATAGAATACTTTTTTCAATAATAAAGTTATTATAAAAAATATCACATAAACAATATTATATAAATTAAACTGCGACCGTAGAAGTTCATACATTGGTATGACTTCCAGAAAAAAAACGAGAATCAGGGAACATGAATTATGCCTAGCATTTCACAAATCGTCGTTTCAATTATGTTAAAGAAAAATATCTCCGTGTTTTATATATTAAATTAAATTGAACAAAAAAGCAATATTGAAATTTCGCAAATCGTCCTTCCAATTATGTTGAAAATTTTCTTTGTTTCATATGTATATTAAATTGAATAACAAATTTATATTAATATTTCACCAATCGTCCTTCCAATTATGTTGAAAATTTTCTCTGTGTCATATTTATATTAAATTGAACAACAAAACAATATTAACATTTCGCAAATCGTCCTTCCAATTATGTTGAAAGTTTTCCTTATGTCATCAGATGGCAAAGGTTGAGGGATATCGAACGTGAATTGCAAAATTTAATGCAAATCAATTGTTACTGATTATACACTATGCAATTGCTAATTAAAGATTTTATCACCACCAGACAATGACGATTCATTAATGATAAAGACGGCGTCGTTATATATTGTTTTAAATTTAATCTCAGCAAAAATAAAGAAGAGTCATTTTTAACATTCATCATTCTACCCGTGATTTAAAACCACACCACTCAAATTTGGAAAGTTGTTTTTATCTTTCGACTGATTTGTATAAACATTTTTAATTTGTTTGCTTATAGATTAAGTTGGAAGTAATACTTTAAAAAATCATTCAGTTTGGTATATATCATAATATCATCAAATTCTTAAAGTTTTAATTCAATCAATTATAATATTTTTTACATCTCATCAAAGATGAAGAAGAAAATGGAAGTCTGGGCATTAACGGGGCTGACGACCGTCATAGGCTGGTATTAGTGACTACTTTACACACGTGTAATATTCACAAATTTTTCCCATTATTGACAACCCCACTATTCAAATTCTTGGAAGTTCTATATATATAAACCAATTTCGAATTATTGTTCTTGAATCACTGGAATTTCACTAGAGACGTCTATTGGTGAGATGAAAAGAAGCTTTTTATTGAGCAGCAACTCTTTTATTAGTATGTGAGATCCGAATCCTGGATTTTAATCACACACACGAGAAACGCCAAAATTATCATTCTCATTTTTTTTATTTCGGCTTATAATTTGATCAGTTAATTTATTTACAACAGTAATAAATAATTCAGAGTATTTGGACAGACTCAAAATGTTGCAATTAAAATGGTTTGATGTATGCTTCTGTCAATCAACGTTTGTTTTTATTTGTTTTAACGCAGAGTGAGTAGATATGTAGTTTTTTTATTGAAATGCAGATGAAAAATACGATTTCTAATAATATGGAGTGAATATTTATGTAAGCCTAAGCGGCTCATTATTAGAAATAGGTATCAAATTGTGGTAGAGTGGGTTCGAACCGAGAATCTCTGACTCTGAGTCCGCGACACTAACCACGGGACCACCACCCGATACTGAATCTACCCATTAATTAATGATTCTACCCATTAAAATGTTTAAAATGTCAAAATGATTTACAATAATTAAATGTAACTACTTTTTTTCAATGTTACAAATGATAATTTCCTTATCATTACTTTAGATTTGGTATTAATAAAATATAAATCGTATTTCGAACTATGAAATTATTGATTTCTTGGAAAATTCACCGTGAAATATTATGGGCAACCACTTATTATTTACATAGAATAAGAATAATTTTGGCGTCAATTGGATATAATTACTTAAATATTTTTCAATGAAACTATTGATAATTCATTACATAATATTATAAATTTACATTTATATTTTATTTTATATAATACCAGTAATTATTCTTTTCGGATATCGCTGATTAAAACCTCATGCATACTTGTTTCATAATCAATCAAACACTTTGCTTGACTACGAAATTATTGCATTGGAATAGCAGTGCTGTGTTTTTTCTACATCCAAACCTATTATGGACACGAAATAGCCTATACAGGTAAAGATTTTTATCAAAACAAAAATGGAAAGTTTTTCAAATCACCGATGTCTATCGCGCAAATGTTATTTTTTTATTATTTAATTCCATAAATATTTTAATGATTATATATGCTTTAAATCTGAAAAATAAAAAATAAATGATGACTTACATAGCGCCATTTTATACATATATATAAAATAGAACGCATTCGGGGATCAAAAATAAATGATCTGAAAAAGTACTTTATGGATAGATAAACAATATGTAGTCATATTTTCTTATTTTGTTTTTACCTTATGTTTTTTATATTTTCTCATTTGTTATATTTTCTCATTTTTTATATTTTCTTTTAAATATGCTTCTTACCTTATGTTTTTCTCATTTATTTATTTTTAATATGCTTGCTATGCCCATTTATTATACCTGCTTATTGTTTTTATATTTTGCCATGTATTAGTTTTGGTTATTTAAAAAAAATCGTTTTTGTAACTTTATTATTTGTGTTCCAGTCTTGTTCACCTTAATCTCATATCCCAAAATGAGAAATAGAAATTACATATCGGGAATATTAAATATATGACTTATGTATGTAATATGTTTTGAAAAAATAAATAATAAAATAAATACTTCAAGGGCGCTTCACTGTGATTTCATTGAGGAAAGGAAAAAGTTTTTAAAAATTTAAAGAAATAAATTAGCGTTTTTATTATTTACAAAAATACTTAAATTCATACTATTTCTATGAGCCAAAGTAGCTCATTATTAAAAATAGGTATCAAATTGTGGTAGAGTGGGTTTGAAACCAGAAACTCAAGTGATCAATTTAGGCGTGAGTAAATTGATCACTTAAACCAGTCTATGACGGTCGTAAGCCCCGTAAATGCCCAGACTTCCATATTCCTCTTCATCTTTATTGAGATGTCAAAAAACTAGGTACGAAATTTTGTTTTAAATTACATTTTTAAGTGTTAAAAAACCTTCGAAATTATCCATACCGCGCCGCCATCTTATCTAACGCAATATACTGTATCTATTGAACAAACCATTAATAATTCACATTAGACCAATGATAATAATTATTCAATGTCGAGATCCCCGTGCCTTGTGCTTGAATGAATTCGATACAAATTGCTGATCTGATAAAATTAATTTAAAAAATACAAAATTGTTTATTTCCATATAAACCTTGATCCAATAAATCACCCATCCATTTTGAACCAATCGCTTTTTTTGAAAATAATGTTTAAATGCTTCAGGTGGTTTTACCTTAAAATGATGATGTTAATTAAAATTAATTAAAGAAGGGATAATTTATTACACGAATCTGTAATTTACACTGTTTGGTTCAGTTATTTCTTCTTCTTCTTTCTTGTGGCCTATTTTAGGAAGGATTAGCCTCCTGCGATGTCGATTCCCAGCTGTCAATCCATCTTTTTGGTGGCCTGCCCGGGAGTTGTCTACCTTGCAGTATACCGCGCAGTGTAATGTGAGGGAGTCTGGATGATTCCATTCTCTCACATGCGTATACTATTGTCTTCTTCTTTGCCTTCCCCACCTTACGACATCTTCGATCTCGCATATTTCTCCTATCCTGGTATTCCTGATTCTATCTCGTAGACTCTTGCCAGATATGCTTCTTAGAGTCTTCATTTCTGATACTCTAGGTGCATTTTTTGTTGCTGCGGTGTCATCCTGCATTCATGCGGTGTCATGAAGTGCTCAGGTCAGGAGTTGTAATACTCGGCGTGTGTGTATGAGATGCATGAATGTGGAAGGGGCGAAGATGTTTCGGAAAAACAGAATGGTGAGGGTTTTTATTCTCTCTTTCTCTAAAAGGATAATGTTTCTTTTTGTCGTATAAAGAATAAAATACTCTCCTTGTCATCCATTGTTTAATTTGTGTAATACCACTTTTATAAACACTTATTCGTGACTAAGTGCATAGATGTTTATAACAATGGTATTACACAAAGTAAACAATGGACGAAAAGGAGAGTATTTTATTACCATACCACAAAGTTATCAATGCATTTAACATACAAAATATATAAAGAATAGCTTACAAAATAATTACTATAAATATATGTTTTAATGTTATTGTTCTAATAAAAATTGGTAGATAAAATTTGAAGGATAAATTTTATTCCTTAGTTACTAAATTATATGTTTTTATAAATTTGTCATAAGAATCAAACATTATACATAGTTTTCCTTATATTACAACACTACAACCTTATATAAAACAGGTATTTGTTTCTATAATTTCATATCATACCTTACATATCGTAAGAAACCCGAAACACGCACATTCGCAAATCGTTTCAATAAACGTATTCTGACGAATTTGGCACGAAGTTTGGTGTAATTATTATGCAATTTGCATTATCAAATCAGAAGTCGGCGATCTATGTGGGTCATGCAGGTTCCTCTACCCACAATACAAGTTTTCGATCCAAAATTATGGCGGTTCGAGTTAAATGACACTAATCGACACACGCCGACATATTTCCATACGTGTGTTCGTACGCGTCATAATCGATGAAAACATAGTACAATATAATAGTGTACACGTAAGTATAAGCCAGGGCCGCTTTTGTTTACCGAAATCCTCACCGCGGGTAATCAAGGTCCAATTAGGGACACAAATGATGCATCACCAAATAAAGCCTTCTTCTTCTTAGTGTAGGTTTTGTGGCCTGTTTTAAAAAGGGATTTGCCTTCTGCATATAAAAATAATATTTTCCCCAATTCATTCACAGTGAAGCGCCCTTGAGGTATTTTTTTACGAAAATGGCGCTATATAAGTTATCCAATTTTATTATTATTATTATTTCTGCGATGTCGATTCCCAGCTGTCAAACCATCTCTTTGGTGGACTGCCCGGGAGTCGTGTACATTGGCATAAATAAATATATATTATATATATATATATATATATATATATATATATATATATATATATATATATATATATATATATATATATATATATATATATATATATATATATATATATATATATATATATATACATATTTCAAAAAACTTAATTTTTCAGGAGTTCGTTTTTAAAGTTTAAAAATATAATCAAATGTATTAAAAATACATATCAAGCCACCTATTGAACTTTTTACTGTGCAACAGTTCTTTTAAGGTAAAACCTGAGTATGTTTTCTCCATTTGAAAAATATTTGATATATTTAAAAAAATAATTGAACAATACATTTTCTTCAAAATGGAAAAACAACACTTTCTGCCCTGCAGCGGGTAAATATTGAGTTCAAAATATGCCGCTTTTGCTGGGATATAGTACATTATCTGGGCATTCCGAAAATATGCTCAACTGAAAATTGTCGATTTTTGGTTTATGACGTTCTTGAAAGGAGTGAGCGATATGTCGCTTTATTTGCGGCAGTATCTATGGTTGATTTCAGTAAGTTTTATTTAGTAGAGACGCTTTTATAAACAATAAATCCAGACTTCCATATTGTTGAGATGGTTAAATGCAAAAATAATTCCTAAACGGAGAAACCCATATGAGATTTGTGAACGTCGATTTGAACTCAGCCAAAATTTGCAAACTCGATATTTGTCCAATTTGTGATTCAACTATTACCTCAGTACTGGCCTGTAAAGGTACCCACACACGTGCCTTTTCACTTTCGTTTTATTTGAATGTGCGTTCGTCCGTAATATGGATAAAAGGACTATATTACGAAACGTGTATGTTTGAAACTAAATTAGATAAGAATACCAATTAACTGCTCTTCGATTACTGATTACGGTGTTTTTTTCCCATACTCGTTTCATACATAAATTTACGTAATTACTGTGTAATACCCAACGCAAAGAGCATACCTACATGCCATACCTTTGAACATACGCCGGTAATAGAACTAAATCAATCTGCCAATAAAAACCTAATAATACGTCACAGCAGTGGTCCTCAAACGGAGGTTCGCCACTGGTACCCTGTGCTGCTGATATATAAATATGAAAACGAAATATGAAATTTGCTCACAGTACAAAAATGATTTGCACTTTCAAAGGCTAGGTTATTAAAATATTTTTCGCGATACTTTGTGGGACATTTTATAAAACTTTATACAATACAACTAGAGCTTTGATTTAAACCCCTTTTATTTACGTACTTTTTATTTATTTATTTTATTTACGTTTTTATGTACTTTTCTCTAACCCGATTATCCATCGAACCAGGGAACTCCAGCACGGAAGAAAATTACTACACCACGGAGGCGGACACGTTATTAAAAAAAATAAACTGTTCACGTATTTTGACAAGTATTTGGACACTCAAAATGTTGTGACAAAATCATGTCAAAAGGCTTGCAGCACTAATGTGTAAAGGCAAATAGCCGCAAGTTAAAATAGTAGTTTTGAGATAAAAGAGTTCATAGTTTACTTAAAATTATGTTTTATACCAAAATATGTATCAAATTAATAAAATTTTGCGGCTATTTGGATTATAAATATTTCGGTAAAGGAAAGAGATAGAGCAAACTCTGTGACTGTATATGATAGAGGCCAGTTATAAGAATGCTTTAAGACGTGTTAAACCAAACAGCCGTAACTTGAGTTACGGCTAGTTGCCTTTACACATTAGTGCATAATCCAGTTTTTTTCTATCCATAGATTACCAAGACAACTACCGCCCTCCAGATAGGCCCCAGACTAGCAATGGCAACACTGGGGGCTTCCTTGACTGGCTGCCTCCGGGCGTCATCACCCAAGACAGCTGGCCCCAGAAGCCCCAGAGGCCGCCGCGGCCTGCCAGGCCCCAGTTCCCCGGTTGGCTGGCCGGTTGGTTCAGCCACGGGCCCAACAGGCCCCAGAAGCCCCACAGGCCCCCCAGACCCCCCCGGCCGACGAGACCCCCTTGGGGCAACCGCCCCGGTGAGAGTATGAATGTTTCTTAACGAGATTAGACCCGAATAGGTAAAAAAACATACTATTTCTATCCTAACATGGGCTTGCTAAATAGTAGCTTAACCTAGTGTGGGTATGTACTACATTCTAAGGTAACCGTGTTATATAATTATCAATTACAAATCAAAGGAAAATAGTTCGTACACTTTAATACACTAGTATTGTAGATGAATATTGGGGGAACATAAATGGTGAGAATATCAATGTTTCTTAACGAGATTATACCCGAATAGGTGAAAAAAACATACTGTTTCTATCCTAACATGGGCTTGCTAAATAGTGGCTTAACCTAGTGTGTGTACGTACTACATTATAAGGTAAACCTTTTGTTCAATTATTAATTACTACATTATAAGGTACCTAACCGTTTTTTATCATTACACATTATAGTAAAATAGTTCGTACACTTTAATATAGTAATATTGTAGATGAACATTACGACCAACCGCCTAGGCGAGGATATGAATGTTTCTTAACGAGATTAGACCCGAATAGGTAAAAAAAAACATACTGTTTCTATCCTAACATGGGCTTGCTAAATAGTACCTTTACCTTGTGTGCGTATGTACTACATTATAAGGTAACCATTTTGTTTGATTATATTTTTTAGTAAAAAAGTTCGTACACTTTAATACAGTAATATTGTACATATATACATATATAAACATTAGAGGCAACCGCCTCGGTGAGAATATGAATGATTCTTGACGAGATTAGACCCAAATAGGTAAAAAAAAATATTGTTTCTATCCTAACATGGGCTTGCTAAATAGTAGCTTAATCCATTGTGCGTATATGATACATTCTAAGGTACCGTAAAGTGGGTATACTTTGCACCATGGGTGATACTTTGCACCACCTTCTGTAAAGAAATTGTAGAGCTGGTCATCTCTGATACATGTCATTTTTCATTCTACTTTCTATTGTTTCTGATAGATGGCACTTCAATCCACTTTTTAGTTTACAGAAGTAACAGTCGGTCGCTATTGCTTCAATGCGTTTTTCCTGTCCGAACGTAAAGAAAGTTTTCTGTCTGAAAATTGTGTCCGAAAAAATCCAGTGGAATCAGTATACTGAAACTAGTTACAACAAGTGAGTGGTCTCTAAATCATAGGTAGATAGGCCCTGCTTTTCTCAAATACTGTATTTTTTAGTTACGTTGTCAAGTTTATGTAAAAATAATATTTTTTTAAGAACTGACTTGTATTGGCCACATTTGGGGTAACATTGCACCAAGTGCAAAGTATCCACAAAAGGCCATAGTTAATTAATTTGATGAAAAGTCTTAAAACGGATAATACAACTTGACATGTTTGCTAAATATCTATTGGTTTTGTGTACTTACTTAATTCCTGATGGTATATTTTTTTCAAAAATGTCAAGAACACACAAACAGCGGCCTTATGCCAGACGATACTGCAATTTTACACCGAAGAGAGTGGAGCAGTGTGTGGAGGTCATTCGAAATGGTACAATCAGTCAAAGAAAGGCTGAAGAAATTTTCAAAATCCCCAGAAGGACGATTAACTATAAGCTCAAAGGTCAGCACACAAAACCTGTGGGAAAACCTCCGATATGTGACAAGTGCGAAGAGCAATCCTTCGTAAACTGCATAGTAGACATGAGTGAGTACGGTTTCCCAGTGAGTGTTTTTAACATTCGCTACATTCTAATAGCCTATTTGGATAGATTTGGCAGAAGAGTACGAATATTAAAGAACAACGTACCAGGCTCTAAATGGATAAGATCATTTTTGCAAAGACATAAAACCTTGACTGTTGCTAAAACTAGTCAGTTGCTTAATCGGTTGCCATTAAAAGCGTATGACGATGACGTGCGCCAGAGTTTTCAACAGTTTTTGGAAGAAAACAGATTCAACCCAAAGAATTCAGTCTTAAAACGCAGGAAAACAATACCGATAGAACCAGGTTAGAGCATTGCTCACAATCCAAATGTCGAAATGAACGTTGACGAGACACAAATGCTACCTGAACCAACTACATCAATGATCCCACCTTCCACATCGAAACTTCCAGCATATCTAGCATTAACTGATTATAGTTGACACGGAAGCTTTGAGGAAGAGGGAGAAGAACAAAAACGATGACTGAAACCAGTTATCGTATTTGTTCTTCCGTTTCATTAGGACCAGTAAAAAAGAAGGTGGGAAAATATGTCGTATTTCATTATGAAGGAGAAAATTTTCCGGGACAGATTTTGGAAATAAAGAAAGACAGAGCTGTTAAATCCATGCAGGAGAGTCTCAAAACGTGGAAGTGGCCGATGAAGGATGACTTTCTTCAATATTCTTGGAAGGATGTAGCGGGTTCCATAAAAGAACCGAAAATGCAATCCAAAAGAGGTTTCTTTACCGTCCCGGAACTTGACCATATTTAGACCTAATTTAATTTTGATTCCTATTACCTATATAGTACGATATGTTTTAATATCCACCTTTTATTTTATATAACTTAAAACCTTCAGTATTGAAAAAAAAAACATTTTTGTTAGATTTTTCAATATTTAAAAAAAAAAAATTGTATCAAGTGTCTTATTTTTCCATAATTATACAATATTATAATCTGCATTTAGTGAACTGTGAGCCAAAACCCTTCATAAGGTGCAACAAAACTTGTAGGATAGCCTTTACTTTGCATAAATTTGGATTCTAGTACGAAAAGTGTAGAGAAAATATCATGGTGCAAAGTTGTACTTTACCCCGGGATACTTTGCACCAAAATATAAATATAAAAAAAAATACAGGCAAAATAGATAAAAATTTAAAAACGTATCAGACATGTTACAGGTATATGTGTTATTACATTGCAATAGTTGAAACCTCAGAAAAAGTAAAAAACCTGATCTGAATAGACAATTTTTTGAAAAAATGCAGTATTTTGGTGCAATGTAAACCCACTTTACGGTAACAATATTCTTGTGTAATTATTAATTACATATTATAGTAAAATAGTTAGTACACTTTAGTACAATAATATTTTAGAATTAAATTGTGAATGTGGACAGGATATAAGGGAAGCCAACAATACTTTATTCCGGTGCCCTCTCATAACAGACTTCCTAAAGAGCTTAACCACTTCCCCCCCCCCTTTTTTTAAAATTATAAATCGACGTGCCCTACGTAAAGTGTTACGTAACTACATTTTTGTCCATTTTGAGATAGTTGGTGTATGTTATCAACTGACCGTTATCTACAAATAAAAACAAACAAAAAAATGAATTACGCCTAGTTTTCAGGCGTATAAGACGCTATCTACATCGAATTTTCGAAATGAACTGAACTCCTAAAACGCTGACTTATGTTTTGTTTAAAACTTTATGGTTTATCAAAATTAAGTATTTTGACAAAGCATAAAGTTTTAAAACGATTTAATACATTGTTTAATACATTTTATCGTGTTTTTAAATGTTTACTACTAGTTTAGAATTTCAGATAAAACCGTTAATTAATTTTAAAAATACGTTGAAAAAATCTTCTATGCTCCCTCCTGTAAAGTAACAGATTTGCAGATAGAGTACCTACTTTACGTAGGGGCCGTCGAAATATTCGTGTTTTTATTATTTACATAAATATTTCAATTTCATACTATCTCTGTGAGCCTAAGCGGCTCACTATTAGAAATAGGTATCAAACTGTGGTAGAGTGGGTTCGAACCGAGAATCTCTGACTTAAGGGTCCGCGACACTAACCACGTTACCACAACCCGTCACAGGATTTTTGTTCGGGATTTTTCTTCTTCACTAAAATAAAATTGAAATATCAGGTCATATTATTTATTTAAAAGTTTACATAATTTATTTGTGAAAAAAGTATTATTATTTAGTCGTTGTTTTATTGTTGTATTTTTATGTTGGTCCTTAATGTTACTAAAAAATATATATAAATTAACAAAATTCATTATTAACCTTATGTAAATAGGATATAATAAAAATAATAATAAATTTGAATAACTTATATAGAGCCATTTTCGTAAAATACTACCTCAAGGGCGACACTATCAGGTGTTGTTACTAAATTATATTATGCAATATTTTATAATGCGTTTGTAAATAAAGTCAATGGACGCTAGACAAAGAGTCCGCAACGAGTGTTGAATTCAACACTTATGTGTGGAATTTAACATTACTTATATTTTTAAAAAAATAAAATAAAATACAACCGCTTATTAAAAATCCGCGAGATTAAAAAAGTTAAACTTTTTTTATACAATAAAATACCTTTAACGTCTTGACATTGGAGTAATTTGGTTGTCAATTATGGGTAAAATGGTGAATATGAAAGTGTATTTAATGATGTCTTAAATCAGCCAATGATAGGTCACAATTCTGTAAATACCCAGAATTATATTTCCCCATTCCTTTTAACCTTTTTCTCATTATGAATATATCAATATGATCTTTGCTTTCTTTGAAAACAGTTAATTCATTGATATTTTAGTAAAAATCGTTTTTCATCAAAGCTCTCTCCAGTGATACTTCACACCGTTTATATTCTCTAAAATCAGCCAATGACAGGTCGTAAGTGATATATAATAAATTACCTAGTTGTAAAAATACTTAGACTAATATTTTCTTATCCTAATAAACTTCTTCTATCGTGATATATCAATAAAATCCTCAAATAAAAGTATTTTTTGAAAACAGGTAATTAGTTAGTTGATATTTGAATAACACCTGATTTTTCAAATTATTTTTTGACATCTAAACATGTTTATGGAAGTCTGGTAATAGATATAAAAAATAATATAAAATAATCTCTATAATTGGAGTTAATCCTGATTTGTGAAGAAGTATTTGGACACACTCAAAATGTTGTTAACATCTGATTTTCTTTAAAGATCTACCCTACTCCATTCATATTCTCATATATTTTTTTAATTGACCGATGGGTCATCTATTACATATTCCAAAAAAACGAAGTGGATGAATTATTGTTGAAGTTATTAACCGTGTTTTTTTTACTAATTACGTATGTAATATCGCATTTCATAGACAAAAGTATATAGCTTTAAAAAAAGTAGGTACCAAAAAAACTACTTTTCATTATTTTTATATGGCAACTGTATTTGCAGAGAAAGCCGTCCGCGAAATTCATTATCAAGTGTATTGCGATATTGTTTTTCTCATTTTTTTATTATTACATATTAGTATGTCAAACGTGTAGGCTTTTAAGTACTTAAACATCCTTGAGGTTGATTGTTTAATATTATAATATGGGTAGGACCGGGAATTTTAAATATTTAGTAATTAACATACATAGGCATGGGTATTTATTTTTTCAACCTTAGAATAAGGAATTTAATGTTATGTTTTGCAAACCATGAGCTCTAAAATACTATAATCTGTGAGCTATAAGAAGCAGGATTTGGAATTGACCGGATAAAATCGAATATAAATTAATAATCATAAAAAGGAAAATGTAAAATTTATTAACCTGATCCAGACCTTTCAATTAAACTTAAATTATGTATCACCTCATATTTTAAAGAAGATAAATTTTGAGTTTTTAAAACAGCAACATTTTTTTTTATTTAATTCTTTTTTATTATCTCATAAAAAATTACACAATTTTGTTTACAGTTTTTTTATATTACACGTATCTACCTACTCATTTATTATATACAGTCAAACTCGGTTATAATGAGGATGAAGGGACCGACTGAATTGGCTCGTTATAACCGTTCCTCGTTATATCATGGATCGTGGATCTATCGTGGAGTGAATCTGCGCTTCTTCTTCTTCCTGGCTCCATCCCAACTTATCATCTTTGTAAACTGTTGAGGTCTGCTCTCCTCGTTCTCAGGTTTTAGGTCCTTCTATCGTATAAATATAAGTGAATTTTTCACTCCATATTACCCTGGACTGGTACTTGAAGCGAAGGGCTGATCACCTTTCCTTCCTGTGTTAACGATCAAGATAATACTGCATCCCATACGATGCAGTGCCCTATGCACCATTGGGTGCGGATAAGGGTTAGAAGAAAAATAATTTAATAACATAAAAAGAGGTGGAAAAACAGGAGAAATACGAAAAATAAAACTGTAAAATAGGTGGAAAAGTAAAATAAAGATATCAAAAATAATCGTGAAAATTATATTTCCAGACGACATCAAACCTGTATATGAACACATCGAAGACGAGGAACCGAACCCTTTATGGAAGCCCGGTGGAGTAGTGGGAGGCCCCAGTAACGATATTATACCAGTAACCCAAGATCTCAGCAACTGGTCAAGACCGCCAACACCACGTCCCACCAGACCAATGATTCCTGGATATCCAAACGACTCAAGAACCAAAACTCCAGGAATACTGGAATCATTCATAGGGCTCATTTTTAAGAGTTGAATACCAGCATTGATCGTACTAATGCATATTAAATGAACATAGTGTTGGACTGACTTTTAAAAAAATAGCGATTTTTAATATCGATATTGATCCGGTGTTCTATATAATTTCAAAATCGGTTCTTCAAATATGAGGGAGAAAATTTTGGCAAATTAATTACATCAAATTGTATTTTTTACTTTTTCATACATGAAATATTTACATGGTTGACTCTATCAACTTGGCAGTCAAACTTAAGGGTGTACTCTCAAATATACAAATTCAGCACGCGTCCAGCTGCGCGGGAAGCCACACGTGTTGTCCGCGCACATTTTATTTTAGAATAAATATTATATGGTTATGAATAACCATAACGCTATAAATAAGGGTTCGAGTTCCGCAAGTCATTTAAGATTATTTTTAAAATAAAAATTAATAGAATATTGGTAAATTTCTCATTTTTTTTTGTTCAATACAAAGCGTATAAAAAATTAGAAGTGCCTTATTTTAAAAAAATAACTATTTAAAAAATACTTTATTAATACTTACTAATTGTGTTTCAACATTTTTTAAATTCTGTTTATTCCCCAAAACTCTTTTAGTAAATGTAAATTACTTATAATTTAAAATTATCTATTTATTCTAGAATTAAATAATATTACGTTATGCAATAAGTATGGATGAAATTTTAAATTGTGAGTTTGTTTATTAATAGCATTTTTATTTTATTTTTGAAACATTAATAATATTTTTGATTGAAAATAACTGTTTTTTGCATAATATTGTATAATATCAACCTTGTATATTTTTTATATAAAAAATGATTTTCTCATAAAAATGTGTTGTTTTAATTTTTATAAAAAGGAATAAAGAAATGAGCTTATTAAGGTAGCTTTTAAATATTTACATATTGAATCAAATTATAATAAACATGGTACGGCTGTCCAAACTCAAAACACAGTAAGGGACATTTTTTTGTAGTACGTTTTTTTTTGCATTTTTGGATTAAGTAGATTCTACTTAGTCCAAAAATGCAAAAAAACGTATTACAAAAAAATGTCCCTTACTGTGTTTTAAGTTTGGACAGCCGAGTACCAGTTGAATGCAATTCAGACTTTCTTCTTATCTCAGCGTCCAGTGGATTTTAGACTGATGCAGAAAGCAAAGTCAAGTAACTATTATAAAATAACTAAAATTTTATATTTTCCCACGTAAAGTAGGTAGGTACCTAATTGAGAGTAAGTATATTGTTTATGGTCTTCTGTCCAGTTTCCCATCACTATGTTACTTCAATCCTTTTGGTTATCGGTTAAAAATATATGAAATAAATAAATAAAAAAACAGATGTTATCAGAGAGATGTCAGTCAAAGATTTGTGAAGTCGGCGTTTCTTGTACGAAGTGATAATACGTCTTAATATTGGGATTACTTTAGTGACCATTCGAGATTAAATAAGTTCTATCAAAAGTAGTTATCACTCGTAAAATGAAGGAATGTCAAAATTAGATTTTTGAATTAAGTACACCTTGTTCATCAAATTGCACAATATTTATACAAAATGTCTAACCAAGTGATTTCTCGTAAAGTCGATATTGACGATCCGCGATTTCGTATCAGGCCGATTCAGCAAATGTCAGCGGCATGTACTGGGGCATTATTAACCTCACTTTTCAGTGAGTATTTTGATATTTTAAAATTGTTTTCAATAATGCTACACGATCTTCATACCCAAAAATTATGTCGCCTTCTTTATATTTCCAGTGACTCCTCTGGATGTAATTAAAATACGCATGCAAACGCAGCAAAAAACGATGTTGTCTAATAAATGTTACTTGTATTGTAATGGATTGATGGATCACTTATGTCCTTGTGGTCCTGGAATATCTCCCATGCAAGGAAAAGTAATTTATAGGGGCACCTTCGTAAGTAATCAATATTCTTATTATTCTATTATATATTTCCAAAAAAAAAATTGGAAATATACTGAGAAAAATTTGGCACAATAAGTATGCCAAATACTTGAAAGTGGTCAGGTTAGGAGTCGAAACAATCGGCGGGTATGTATGAGGAGATGCATGAACGTGGAAGAGGCGAAGTATGTTTGCCAGGACAGAATGGTGTTGCGTTCTATTCTCTCTGCCTACCCCTGCGGAGAAGCGGCGTGATGGATAGTTAGTTAGTTCTATAGTTAGGTAATTTAATTTTTTTTTCAGATTTCTGGGGCTGCAATGTAAAATTGAATATTTTTTGTGTTTTAGGATGCCATGGTTAAGATAACTCGGATGGAAGGATTTACAACGTTATGGTCGGGTTTGAGTCCAACTTTATTCCTAGCTGTTCCCAGTACCGTCATTTACTTTGTATTTTATGAACAAATGAGAGTTAGGTTAAAAGATCGCTACACGGAATATACTGGAAATCGTAAGAATTTCTTCACATTTTCTTTTTTTATACACTACTTATCACATTGACTACCAAAAACCGACTAGTGGGCTAGAAATACTATATGGAAAACCTTTGTGTATCAGTGGCGGTCGGTGACTTTTTGTAGAAGGAATGCTGGACATCAAATGTTTATACTCGTACTTACTACGTACTAGATATCAAATATGCACATCTAGACGCCATCTCCATAAATCCATAAATCAATAATTACAGATACAAAACATGGTTAATTAACAGTCTAGAAGTTAACCTGTCCGGGAGTATGGCCGTACATGTACGGCCATACCAAACTTTCCTCAAAGGAGTATAGCTGCGCTTGTAATTAAAGCCCTGTGACATTTATATCTAAAATGGCACTTATACTGCCATCTGTGGTTATATTGAAATAATATAATTACAAATCAAATCATGTTTACTGGCGTAATTTTTTTTAATAGAAAATATGTTGCTTATAGCATTGACTATGATATAAAATTATAAAAATTAAAAAAAAATCTAGCAAAAATAACTCACTCCCAGATAAAGTTTTGACCGCAAAAACTCACACTCTGACATTCAATAAAAAAATATTGAAAAATCATATAAACTGGAAAATATTGTTATTTAATGCCTATCATATTATCAGAAATATAAATAAAATCTGCCATGTTTCCATATAAAATCTTCATTAAAAGTCATCAATCAATGAGTTAAAAGGTAAATGAGTCATTCTGATAGATTTTGGTATTAGCAGTTAGTATTCTTGTAGCCATTGGTGTAAAGCATTTAGTTATAGTTATAATAGTTTAAACATAAGTAAAAACCATTTTAATTTTGGATTATTTAGATCATGTCCAATTCACTCTGGTGCAAACAATATTTACCAAAATTATATAATATTTTTGATAAAATTTTGTGCTCAAATTAGAAAAATTATTATTATTAGAAAACCAACCTATGTGGATTCCTCTGATGTCTGGTTCCGTAGCCAGAACCACTGCTGTTACGATGGTCTCACCCATTGAACTCGTCAGAACCAAAATGCAATCCCAAAGAAAATCATTTAGCGGTAAGTATTCTTAGAACTACAATTGGAAGTATTATGATTTTTCTAGTCTAATGAGATTGAAACATAAATAATTCTTGTGATTTTTTATTCAGAAACACGTTCAGCTGTCAGGGAGTTAATTAAAGTGAGAGGGGTCAAAGGACTTTGGCGAGGCTTGGGGCCAACCCTTATGCGTGACGTTCCTTTTTCTGGTAATTTTATAATTTACTGAAATTACCTTAATAATTTTCCACATCTTATAGGGAAGGCGAGTTTTACAGTCCGCCAATCGCCGTTTGCAGGAGACTAATCACAATAACCAAAAATTATACAGCTGTAGCAGGAAATAATTTTTTGCTTATGTTGCGATATTTAAGGCTTATAGTGACATCTGTTGAATTTTCGTTAAAGCTTTTATTATAAGAGATTATTATTAAAATTATATTAGTGTAAAATTATTAGAATGTTAAGTTATTATTAGTGTAAAATTACTTTTAGTTTACAATGCTAAATTATATGTGCAAATGAGAAACTAATTATCAAAAACATAATAATATTGTCTTAATATTTTTTCTTTTGGTATCCAAAAGATTTAAACGTTTAAATGATTTACATGCTACCGCAATTGATACATTACGTGAGCGGAATACGCCTGCATCATTCATTAACTTATATGCTCGACCGGTCCCGCATGATCTTTATGAGAATTATGATTTTGAACAAACATTTGGATTTTTACCCGTATTTAGATAATTTACTAATTAAATATGATGTTTTGAATATTGAAAGCATTAACTTTGTGGATCATATTGATATATTATTTCGAGAAATAAAAATACTTTGTGTTCTGATCCACTCACATTTTTATTAACCAACTAGTTTTGGCAACAACCTGTTGCCCTCTTCAGGGTTTCATTTATTTATAAATGATACTCTGAAGAGGGCAACAGGTTGTTGCCGAAACTAGTTGGTTAATAAAAATGTGAGTGGATCAGAACACAAAGTATTTTTATTTCTCGAAATAATAAATTAAATATGAGTTTACTGCCAGGTTGAATAGACTGACTAATTTCCATATTTACATACCAGAAATGTAGTAGTAGGATATTTTCATATGCTAATGCATATTATTTTCAAAAACATCTTATCATTATTTTTACATCTCGGTGAACAGTGCACTAAAAAAAAAGCTTGAAATAAAAATACAACATATTCATAAATGACAATAACGTAAGGCTTTCTATGATTACCTTGTTGATGTTTTCTTGTTTTTCAGGTGTTTATTGGACTAATTTTGAAACAATTAAGAAACATTTTGGAAAACCAAATCCCAGCGACAACTCTTTTGCATTCAATTTCGCAGCAGGCGGTGTATCCGGTTGTGTAAGCATTATCTTTTCCTGTTTTTAGTTTTCAAACTTTGTAACATAAATATTTTAAATGTGTGAACTTTCAAACCTATGGTTACGAACGCTCCGGATCACTACTTATTTAGACTACAAACTAAAAGAAATGAGAAAAGATTCTTGAAAATACATACACGTGACGTCAGTCAATAAAATAATAATTGAAAATGTGATTTTTGTTATTTAGTTTGCTGCCATTCTTACTCTGCCGTTTGACGTTGTGAAAACCCACCAGCAAATTGAATTAGGAGAAAAGGAAATATATTCAGGTAAGCTAAATTCCAAGACCTCCCACTTTGTACTACATAAATGGATTATTTAAATTTTATTTTATGAAATTCATAAGCCAATGGCTCGGATATACATATTATCAATAGATGCAAGAGTAAAAAAAAACTATGGCATTCATCTGAGCCAAGCCAATATTGGCCCCATGTAAATAATGATTTCGAGATAAAAAAAAATGTCCACAAGCCAGTTTTTTAAACCAATCTATCCATCTAATTTCCTTAATTTCAGCGATTCTAATTATTTTAATAAAAAAATAACATACATGTTCCTAATAAGTATTTCATACTATATCATATAAAAATTTAATTTTACACAGAGGTTAGCAATCTTTTTATTAAACATGAATGCTAAATTAAATTTCAGTTTTCTATTATTTTATTTATTTTTCAAATTATTTTTCTTATCAGTTAGTTATACTTATTTTACAGGTATATAAATTCCCCTTTTTATAATTGATAGTTTCTCCCCAGCCAAAAAATGCTTTATGTCTATAGGTAGCTAACAAATAAATTATATCAAGTAAAAAAATCCTCTTATCTTTATATATAATAAATGTGGGAAAATTAACACAAATTCATGCATCATGTGGATTCAGCGTTCCCCATTGACTGTGTAAAATAAAATACAATTTTATACTTTTCAGTCGACCCCAAGTACAAGCCGAAAGGACTGCTGGAGATGTTGCAGAATATTTACCGGAATCACGGTTTCCGGGGACTCTTCACCGGCCTTAGCCCAAGAATTTGTAAAGTTGCTCCGGCGTGTGCTATAATGATCGCTTCATTCGAATACGGGAAGAAGTTCTTCCAAGAGTACAACATGCAGATGTACATCAAGGGTGAAACCAAGTAAAGATGTGTTTTCTATTACTGCATGCGCTTTCCGCTTTGAACTGAAAACGTTTTGTTGGTTTTTGTTATTTGTGACTGTTAGTAACAAATGTGTATTTATGTGTATCGCTCTACCGTTTGAAAAATGACAATCCAAAATACGGGGTGATTTACTATGACCTTTTATTCCATAGACTTTCATTGAGAGATTACGGTTGATTCGTGTTTAATTGTTGCGGTAATTTTGTTTAGTATTGTTTGACATTTCATCTAGTTTCTGTTATGTGTGAATGATGTAACAAATGTATATTTATGTGTATCACTCTACCGTTTGAAAAGTGACAATCCAAAATACAGGGTGATTCGTTATGACCTTTTTTCTATAGACTTTCATCAACAAATTACGGTTGAGTTGTGTTGAATTGTCTTGGTTATTTTGTTTAGTATTGTTGGACATTTCATCATGGAAAGAAATTACAGCAATGACGTTTACAAATTGTTCGATTCCAAGATCTGTGTTTTCAACCAAAATTTAATTCACAACATTTTGAGAGTGTCTAAATATTTTTTCACAAATCTGGATTATGTCCACTTAGGAGTTATTTTAATTTATTTTTAACATCTTGAAATAGATGAAGAATATGGAAGCCTGAGTATTTACAGGGCTTACACCTATCATAGGCTCGATTAAGTGATCACTTTACTTGCATGTAACATTCACCAATTCTACCCATGATTGACAACTACAAGTGGTTTTAAATACTCAGTCTTATAATTTTTTTAAATACATACATATGAGATAACAATAACATCTTAGTAAAAACTTTCTCTCTTAAGGGAAAACAAGAGTAGATAGAAAACAATTATTGACATAAGACATTCTACTCTCTATTTGAGGGAGTATGTAATGTTGAATGGTCTAGTCATTAAATAAATAGAATGTGTAACATAATTCTAACTAAGACTTTTACTAAAAAACAGTCTTTTAATGCATGAAGTAGTTTTAGTTTTTATGAGTTTAATAAATATATTTTATTTTTTCAATTCTCAATTGCTTCACACACCCTGTTGCGTTAACCTTTATTTGTTGTAATAGTTTGAAATGTTTATTTGTACTTGACTTCAACAATTTGACTTTTGGAGCTTTTCCTGTGCATTTTATACAATATTATAAGTTTTATTTTTGTAGGCATTTTTATATACCTTAGCAGTACTTTTTCGGGCATTTTGTTTTGTTTTCAGCATGACCTTTGTGATTTTTCTCTATATAATATGGATGTCATAAGCTACCAAAATTCTTATATACAATTCTAAACCTCCAACTGTTTAGATATCAGAATACTTTCAACGAATAGAATTCTTTCAACGATTCTTTGCTTTTTCACTACTACATTTGAAAAAAAAAAATCAATAAGTTAATTCAAACATTTATTTAGTACTACATACTTTTTATTTCACTTCTTTGTATGATTAGTATAAGTAATAAATACATTATCTTTTTCATATTATACTCAAATACTCATGCATTGATTTAACATTATTTTCAGAATTCCACGGTACAACTTTGCTTATGGAAATTAACCTGCAACAATGGCACAAAGCTTTAAAAAATACATTATTTAATATAAATAAAAAAAATATAGAATTGTGCCTGTTTTGTAACTATACAAATAATGCTGGTTCTCTTGTAAAAATGGTTACCACCTCACCAAAAAATAATTACATAAATAGATCATTCATTTTATGTTGTTAATATATTTAAGTTTTAGGTCTATGGGTGATTTTATTTATTTTTTTCTATGGCAATCAATTACACTCATTTTATTATAAATACAAATGGTATTTGTGCATCTTAAAAATTCACTTTAAATGTTTTAAATTACGAATATTTTAAAGTTATTATGACGGAGTAGGAACACAAATAATTATTTGTTAAATACATATACATTTGTTCCATGAGTGTAAATATAGTGTTTTTTTTTTAAATAAAGGTGATAAATTTTTAGGATGACATAAAGCGTAGAATCTAATTGTAAAAGCAGAGGTGTGCATTCTATATAGGCAGAAAAGCAGTGCCTACCTTGGATTACTCGTGTTCCATGTAGAAACACAACCAGTGCCTACTATGCCTAGTACTAAGTATTGCCTACCTTATCCTACCACCCAACTCTACTGCTTACCCTGATTAAAAACTCTGTGTACGCTACTGTATAAAAATATTAAAATTAAAAGTATATTATTATCACATACATGTATTGGTGTTCTGTAATGTTTAATTCACACACATGTTCAGTGTCCTTTATAGAGAACTCCTTTAATAATAGTACATAATAATGTATTCAAGTTTTATTTAGTTGTTATTTAACAATTATTTTAAAAAAAAACACACATAGGACAATAATATATACGCCTTTTGTTATATTAATATTATAAGAGAAATTAAGTATGTATAATTTGTAATTTCAGTTTCATAAATATAGGAAACAGGAGAGTAATAGATTTCTCCTGATATTTATTCAATATTACTGTGGACTGGTACCTGAAGCGCAGGACACCTTTCACGTATTTGGCAATAAAGATAATACTACTTCTAAAGGATACAGTGCCCTATACACCATTGAGTGTATATAAGGGTTTTAAGGAAGAATGAAAATGGAGTGATTTGATTGCTACACAATTTCTCTTCATTCTTTAGATGCACTAAAAAATAATGCCTTTAATAATCTGTTACTATTTTATTTTTATCGTCTTGAATGTATGTAATACACATTGTGATAGGTTTATTTGAGAATTGTGTCCAAAATACTCCTGGATTTTTTATATTAACCGGGTAATAAAATTTAACGGTTTTTATGTTTTCATAGCCATAATTGGAAAAATATCTAATATTCGTTATATGTATTGGTATTGTGAAGCAACCAACCATAATGAAATTTCCTAAAGAAAAGACTTTAATTGTGCAATCATAAAATATCAGCTTGGCTCTTCCAATATATTGTTAACTAAATCGACATAAAATTATGTATATCTGGCTATTGAATAAAATAAAATAAAATTGTTTTTATAATTGTCAATGACAATGTTTCTTATTTTTAAATAATTACCATAAACAGTTGTATAGAGTAAACATTGTTTCAATTTACACATTAATTTACTTTTAAATTAAAATAATTGTTAATTATTTAACAAAATAGAATGAAGAAAAAATGTAATGGAGTACAATCATTGTTACATGCGTACATATTTTAAAATGTTATTTAAATGGTATGTAATAGTTTATTATTTTTGCTGTAAAAACTTTAATTTATAAAATATATTATTGTCATTCTTTAAAAATGAATAGTGTTTTTTAATAATTACAATGAAATCTTCCATAAATAGTTTCTATAACCGAAACATTCTACTGTTCACAACTGTAAAATTAAAATTTTTCCTATTAATTGTGTTATTACAAATCGTGATACAATATTTGATTTACGAGTTACATGTAGTTAAATTACATAGTTTCTTTAAGTTTTTGTATAATTCAATTTTAATTTAAATAAATAAAAATTTCAAAAATTGTTTTGTCACATTGATCATTTTATTCACAATATATTACTTTTTGTTTTATAAAAATTAACAATTTTAGTGAAAAGTTTTGTTTGCAAGAACTCAAGATAATAATAATAAACATAATATACAAACCAATACTCAGTCAAGAATTTAAACTTTTTTATTTGTAGGATAAAGGAATTGATAATAGTGTGCCCATAGTTGCCATTTAAATATATCGATATAAATATACATTGTACACACTCCTGCAAAATTATGGTCCATATTTGATGTACATATATAAATATTACTCTTGGTTTTATGTATGTTGATTTATTATAATTATCAATATGATGTGTTGTCAAATATTGAGTTGTAGAAAAATCTCTGTGATATATCAATAAGTTGTTAGCTTTAAACATTTGTTCCAGTATGTTACGAATTAGTTTCACATACCAATAAACTAATATTTTTAATTGAAAGTTGTTTTTTTACTTGAATTATTCCTTCCTTGTCCACATTCTATGGTGCATAGCATACTTCTTTCAGAATAATAAGTGGTGTCTTAATAACCTTATTAAACCGGAAATACTTTTGCGGTTTTTTGTGCAAAATAAAGACTTTTATAACCATATTACATAGATAAAAATTGAAGTATTCTATTTTTCGAATTTAAACAAAAAAGTTTTTGTCATAATGCTTTGTTTAGCTCAGGTAGGTACTCATTTTACATATAAAATATTTTACTGTGCAAGCAATCTATGTATTATGATTGATTACGCATTTCGTGATGTAATTAAAAATGTTACTAATGGATATTAAATACACGAAAAATATTTTTAAGAAATCTGTAAATCAAAATTCACTAAATGTATGGGTTCAAATAAGATCCTTTATAATGATTAGTTCAAATTAGTTCAACGCATAACAAAACATATTTAAAATATTATATTTAGTTATTTGTACTGTAATGATATTGCAAAGCTGCATGCTAGTATCAAAACAACAAAATCGTGCAAGATTTTAGAAAATACCAACACCGCATGCGATTTTGACAATATTAAACTACTGCATAGTATGTACTAAAACAGCCCTAAACAGGGTTTAATTGTTATTGGATTATTTTTACCTCTTCTTTTTAGTCCTTTTATTGCTGTACGGATGTGAATCGTGGCACCTCACCAAAGCTCAAAGCAAGAAACTAGCAAGTTTTGAAAATGGGTGCCTGAGGCGAATACTGGGTAAATAGTGGATGTGAGGAGAAGAACTCAACAGTCCCTCATACAGGAAGTCCTGAAGAGAAGGTGGACATGTCCTTAGAATGCCACCTGAGAGCATCAACCCCTCATGTCTCTTCTTCCAACCCCGAGGATTCCGGCGCCCCGGAAGGCCGCTGACAAGCATTCACCGACTATACTCAGCGGACGCCGGACTGACCTGGGAGGAAGCGAAGGAGATGGCGCGTGACAGAGTGACTTGGAGGCGTCTCATGTTGGCCATATGCTCCACCTAGGGAGTGAACATGGAAAGAAGAAGAAGAGTTTTAGTCCTCTGAAGTCCATGGTAAGAGTGTAAAAGGCTAATAAAAATTTAGGTGATAGGTAATTAAAAGAAGCTGATAAATATATAAATTATTTAATCTGGAACCAAATAATTATACCTAATAGTATTTCTATTACATGTAGATGACAAGAATATCAATATATATGAAATATTTCTTCATAAAGTTATCTAACAGTTACAGATTTAGGTTCTTCCGCCATTGGGTGGCCTATAAAGAAAAAACATGAGAAAGAAATTTGAGATGCCACAAATATGTCCCTGAGTTGTGCTTGCTAGCTTCACTTATTAAAAACATACTTATTTTTATTGCAATTTCTTGGCTACGCCACAAATTCACCTTTTTGGGATGACTTATTTTTCCCACCCAATTGGCAGATGAAACCAGATATAAAGTTAAACAAGATGGTAAGTTAAATACCAAAGAATGAGAATTACAAAACATGAGGTTAGATGAAATATTTGGTAGTCCTTCCGAGATGGCTTCAATATGGTAGTGTGTAAAAATGCACACTTCTTTTTCTTTTCATTTCTTCAAGATCCTTAAATTATTTAAAATATTACTGCATTCAGCGGTTCTGCTTTTATACTCGCTAACACCAGTCTGCTGTCCACCGATTCGTCGATTTGTCCGACAATGGCCACATTGTCTCCCCGGATTATATGCAGACCCAAAACAACTTGCGCGACGCCAGCGGTAGATGAATATACTCGTTCGTGTGACTCGTCCAGAATAAGATTGATGGTTTGATCGAATCCTTTCAAAGTTCCAATAAAATTTCTGCCATCGGAGGTTATTATTGACACTGTGTGGTTAACGAATGATTCCAATCCTGAAGCCATGTTTGGAATAACCCGATGATATTGCAGAACTTGATTTTTGTAAAAAATATGAAGGTTTTCTTCAAATACTCGTAAATATCTGTAAATGAGAATGCCGCCAATAATTATTTCGCTTGGTTATTTTCAATTCGAATCGAATGTCAACGTTTGACAGATAACGTATATCTATGACTTTTCCCTAGTCTATGATTTAGAGATGTTATTCATTAATCGATATGGAACGTGGAATTGTACATAATGGAAAAAGTTTTCACCTCGCACGATATCATTTAGGTAGCGTACAGAACAAAAGGATCAATGCCAAAATTTGACCTAAACTAAACCGAAAATTCTTTACCGTTCCTAACCTCTTGATTAAGCAAAATGTGATAAAAATGTCGGTTTCGTATCTTGTTGGTTTCATTCATTTCTTGGTCAATTTTTACACATTGAAGGAAAACATTTTACTTATTAAAAGGCATGTTTTGATTACCCATCAACATTTATGTGAAATAAAACAACTGGAAATATTTAGCTACATAGATACCAGGTATCACTATTTTTAAAACTCATTCTCAAATGTTTTCTGTTTTCTTTTGGATCTCCTGTAAGTTTTTTTTAATGAGCCTATTTTTCTCGTATACCGTGTACCTAGCCCTAAAATGAGTGGCGTCATGCAGAAAGGAACCAGTCCGCATTCAGCTCGAAGATGCTAAGGCTTGAATTCAATTATTCCATTATTATGAATGCCTATAGTGAAACTATTACGTTCCAGCTGTATCCGGCTACGCTTTGCTTTTTTACTTATTTTATTTCTTTTATATGTAATTTACCATTGCTTATAAAACAATAAAAATATATAAAATGTAAGAAAAAACAAAGCACGCTGTCCGCCATGAGGAATATTTAGTACTGGCCGTGTTGCTGTTACGTTCAACAGATGGCGCTGCTATTGTGATAAAAAAAATCGTATCGCAGATTCACATTTTATATTTTCAGCAAACAAAAATTCACATTTTTATTTTGTATTTTATGAACTTAATCCACTCAGCCCGTTTTGATTTTCTTTCAATGTTGATTAGATTTTACGGATAAAAATATCAGCTGTGCTGGAGCTGATTTCAATATGAAAGATCACCCAAAATGTGATTAAAATTTAATCACTTTTTTTTTCAAATTTGTGGACTGCAAAAAAATGAAGTCAATACCGGTGCCTGTATGAAAGAGAACTAATTATATTGTATTTGCTTATTTCAAATAAAATGGTTTATTTCAACATAAAGTACATAATTTTAGAGGTTATATTACGCTATCGTTTTTTATTGTTTCCATCCCTTTGCTTACGCAACTTATAAAACGTGAATATAAAATACTTTTCTCTTTTCTTTTAATGAACAAAAGGGTGGTCTAATCTGCATTTGTCGTAACCTTTCTGAGGGTTGAAAACGAAGTAATAAAATGTCAGTTTTTCAGCGGGGGGTTGTCAAATGCAAGATTTGCGGAAAAGCTAGTACAAAATATTACATCTTATATCGGATGACGTAACGCATCGGGGTTGTCGATGGGATGAAAATTAATATATGGATTTAAAAAAAAACTCTTATAAAACATGAAGTGTAAATTTTATTTTTATTTCTTTCTTTAAATTTTAAGGGTGTAATTACATACATATATCATATATACATATAATATTCCCGATGAGTAATTTCTATTTCTCATTTTGATAATGGGAGACAAAATCTTAATTACTTCTTAATACAAGTTTGTATTTTTTTTTTGAAAATTTGGAGGACGTATGATATACAGTGGTATGAAACAATGTATAACGAATGTATTGAACTAATACCACGACTCTTATGTTTTTTTGAAGAATAAAAATACGATTTTCGTAAATACCGTTTGAAAATAGGGATCAAATGGTAGCAGAGCGAGGGTCGAACTTTGGATACTTCGCGATACTAACCCCGATATCACAAAGCGACATATTCTCGTACATTAAAATATTACTTATTCCCATCGACCGTTGCGGTGCCCTATGCACCATATGGGTGCGGAGTGTCGCTTTGCGCGTTTAAAGGAGAAACACGTTTAAAACTGGTTAAAGGAGCGTGTCGTCGGTCTGGTGGTTAAAGCCCAATACATTTGTCCTAGGGCTTGGATCGACAAAGCTTCCCCTACCATGCTTCTCATACCTCCATGCTGTGACCGAAAGGCATCTAGAGGAAGACCAAAGAATTCATGGATGCTGCAGAAATAAAGTACGATTCAAAGGCATGGCCTAAGTGACGTTGCTCATCAGGACGAGGAGAGCTAACTCCAACAGTCTACAAAGATGATAAGTTGGTAAAGAAGATACTTAGACTCATCCCTATTCAAAAGAATACATTTATTAATTAATTATACCTACTTATATGAATTAATTATGCTATATTTCTTAATAGTTTGTTATGCCATTAATCGTTATATAAGTACAAACTTAAAGCATGACAAACTATTAAGTATATAAGTACAAACTTTAATAGCATAACAAACTATTAAGCAATATAGCATAATTAATTAATATAGGTACCAAGATGGAATTGAACGCACCTTTCCCATATTCCAATACGTTTTACGAAAAAAACATTCTTAAAATAAAATAGTAAATATTTCAAACGCGGGAAAAATCCGAAAATATATTTTTGCCACCCCTGTTTTTTTGTCATAGGCAAGACGTAACATCGCCCTCTGAAAAAGTATATAAACACGATTTTCCTAAAAACTCCACGTCTTTTTCAAAAGAGTATTCACTGAGCTGGTTGTAGGTTTTTCAAAAAAAAATCACGTAAACAAGAGCAATACATAAGTAAGAGATGGCCAAGGGTACAATGAAAATGTCATTTATATTATTCATATTTTTATTTGGATTAACCAAACTCGTTGTCGCTACTACGAAAGACGGATTTAACATATACAAAGGTAATCTCGTTACTTACATAATATCGCAACGTTAATAATTACCGTATCAACTCAAATAAAACGCAATGTTTTTTTTCTTCTTTTAAATAAAATCTACATTCGCATTACGTTGGACATATTAACTACAATTCTGTACCAAAATCGGCGAATATTTTGGTCAAAAAATATATAATTAGTTTTGTTAGTTATCTGCGATTCCACTTACATAATGTAATAATGGTAAATCAATTAAATTATATTAAATTGAATTAAAATAATAAGTAAACATATTAGATACTGTCTATCGTCTTAGATATAGTAACCTACACCTGATAATACAAAACCAACGAGCCCATTATGTGTTACTGAATGCAATAAAAATGAAAAATTTATAACATTTTAGCGTCTCATGTAAGGAGGATTCATATAAGAAACGGTGACCGAATACCGTGTTCTTTGGCAAATAGGTATTTCTAACTAACCGACGTATTTTTTAAAATTTATTAAAAAAACAATTAACATAACGATTCAATTTAAAATTCATACGGGCATGTGATGTATATTTTTTTAATGACATCAGCTCCATGCGTTTTATATGTTTATAATCAAATAAAATACTGTAGGTGGTCTGTTTTTATTTTATTTATAGATTTACTACGAGGCAAGGGAGAAGAAGAAAGTGACGTTGCCGAACTAATAGACGATGGAAGAGGATCGAAAGTGTCGTGTATGTAGTATTGTAGATATTATCATATGTATATTTTCGATCTAATCATTTAACAGTTAATATTTTAAACTTTATACCTTACAGATTTTTATCGCACTCCGGCACAACTAGGAATCAATCTAAGAAGTGGACAAATTTCGTCGGAGTTGGGAAAGAGAACTATAAACCGATTCAAAAGTAAAATTTACGTGTGTAGTAATAGCGTTAAGTTTAAATACATATATTAAAAAAAAAGAGTAGTTGAATCAAAACAGTAAATATATTTCAAACGTCATGTAAATTATTTCATTATACAGTACAACGTTGACATAGGTATCCATTTATCTTGGGGAATTATATAATGGGTTAGTGTTTTAAATTGTATTTTTACATTTTAACTAGCAGAAACAACTGTTGAGTCATTTAAAATTGAAATGCAATTTAAAAACATTAATTTCCCTATAACGTCCCCTCCGATAACGCGTTACCTATCTCAGCATTATAGGGGCGTTTACTATGAATGCTTTTTTTCCAGATTTCATGTTGGGAAAGGAAATGCTAGCTGAAGGTGAAGTACAAAAGAGGGGATCTGAATTATTAGAATGGGCTTTGTCTAACCGTCAGAATTTTAACCAAGAGTAGGTATTTTTTACCTTTTACTGCCGACTGATACATCAATTGTATAGATCATTAAATTATACCTGGTATTATTCACTTAAATTTCATGCTATAGATTTAAGTCGTTCTGGAATTTCCTTCAATCGTTGTTAAAGGTATAAAATTGCAAGAATCTTTTTGTATTGCAATAAGTCACATTCATTGTTTGATAGAAGTTACAAAAGTGATTTATAAAAATCCAAATTAATTTACTTTGAAAATTTGGCTAGCGGCATTATATGTTTATAAATTTATTAATATTTAAATATATAAATATATGTACATCAAATTGTTTGTGCCTGTACTCTTCTTCTTCTGTGATGTAAATTTTAAACTGATGATTTATTTTTTTGAATGACTTTAGTGGCCCATCTCAATACGTCACGATGAATCGACCAGTTCCATTCGAAGAATAATCACAAGGAAATTATAAAAAAAGACCCACAATAGCTTCATTCACATGGACCTGCGCATTCTCAAAAATGGATATGAATATGGAAAAATGGAAATAAATATCTAGATATTTAAGTTACATTATATAATTGTATTGTATCTATCGTAAATGACATCTTTATTGGCCTTTGTAAATATTACTGTGTTAACGAATAAAAAATAATTATACATTTAGCGAAATATCTATATATTCCTTTATAAGTCTAAAAAAGGTAGTACAATGCTCTGACATAACCGGTGTTTTTTTTTAACAATACAACAAATTTGAACAAATATTAAGTTTTAATATACAAAAAAAATCTAACCCAACCAAAGAAACATTGTATATAAGAAAAATGTAGGGAGAATAAATAAACCTTAAAAATATAATTTTATACCAGTAGGTAAAGATGAAATGTCTGTCGATGAAATCTGGCCACGCATTAGGAAAATAAATATACTTTTTTGGATTTTATGAAATGTATTTCTTAGAAATGCATTTATTTTGTATCAGTTCATATACCTAGTATTAAGTTTTTTTTAAATAAAGATAAAATAACGCTTTCCTTGATGTGTTTCTGTTGATAGCGATTGCAGAATACATGCTTAATTTGGTCGTTGATGCTGATTACATTTTATGTTTTATAAATACATACTCGTGAAAGCACGGCTGCGATTATTTGTGTAAAGGTAGCCTTAACATATATGAGTACCTGCCTGTTACCTTACTATCGCGTAAAAAATATAATTTTCTATCATTGCAACATTCTTTATCAGTTTGTTGGCAGCACTGAAAAATGACAAAGTTGACAGATAAATAATTGCGATATGGTTTGAGAGTTTGACACACATTTCATATGTATTTTATTTTATTATAAACATGGCAGCTGCTAATAGCGAGGGCTGCAGATCGCCAATTGATAATTTTAGTGCTAGCTCGCCCGAAACCCCAGTGACAAGAACTGAAAGTGTCAATTATTCCAAAACAAGTTCACTATCGTCCTCCAATCGGGAATTATGGCCAGAGTTATTAGTTTCAAAGCCTGGGACGCCTTTAGAAAGCATCAAATTAAGTAAGTGGTTCTAATAAATTGTTTCCTTTTTATCAAAATTTGTTCACTTCCTGCTGTTCTGCAAAAACGTTTGGGTAATATCACAATAGTGTAGGAGTGTGATATCTGATCCAATCTTATCAATCTTATTTATTAAATTAAATTGTTTATTATATCTATTTGCTTTCTAATTATTTTTGTCATAACGAACGTATTAATAAATTAATATGTTTATTATAAGTCCACCCTTACTCCGAGTTCTGTGTATTACAGATTGAATGAAATGAAAAAAACAAATAAGTAGTATAATATTTTGTTACTGATCTATGAACGTTTGTCTTTGTCCATTTCGATAATGTAGTGGTAAGCACATTTGACGACAATAGGTTACTGTAAACTACCACCTGAAACATAAATCTGAATATATTGCCTTTGTATAATTTACGATAATGATGACACTACATCCATATTTAGTGCCCTATGCACCAATAAAAAATGAACAACATTTTCTTTTTTATTTTGAAGTTTTTTTAAATTAACTAATAAGTTATAGTGTATACGTATCTTTAGTTTTATTTTATTTAAAAAATAATAATTAATTGTTAAATATCAACAAATATGATACTTTAAGAACAGGAATACATATTAGCAATATTTAATTGCATAAATACATCATAAATAAAATATTAAAAATATGTATTAAAAACGTCAATTTTAAATTATACACAAACTATTTTGAAAACTGTTGTTCCATTCTGTTTTTAAATATTTGCAAAATGTTTAGTTGTTTTGCCAATAGATGGCATAGTTGAATCAAGTTATTGATCCATATTCTACCCCTCGCTAGCAAGTACTGAACCACCCTCCCTGTGAGGGAGGCTTACTCACCAGATCAATAACATCATAACCCCCAAATTTATACAACAATTGGTCAGTTTGTTTCCGAAAAAATAAATAATATCTCAAATACAGTGCTGTATGATCGTTCCAAAATTAAAAACACTCATTCAAAATGTAGTGAAATGTGTAGAAAAAATGTGTGGGTGAAATGTGTAGAAAAAATTGCATTATGAAATAAACATATTGTGACATTTGCACCAATATACAAGTGTTTTTTTTGTATTTCTTGTCAGTATCGAAAGGATCTTGACACTGAATGGTGTTTTAGTAAATAAATATTAAGCTAAAAGCTTAATATTTACTGCATTTAAATTTTCTCACTTGCTTTTCAAACAAAGAGAATATTGAGGTCTTGATGTAAAGTGCACTTATAAAAAAAGCTTTTAAAATAAGGCTTTTTCCGCTTGCGCTAATAATTACACGTTGATTAGGGTGAGGTTTGCACGTTTCGAAAGATAGATTTCAAAGGCGATTTCGCTTATCGCTTTGTATGTTATTTTGCCATCGCATTTATTAAAAAAGCAGTCAAATGCGTTCGCTGAATTCTCCCGGCGGTCCACAGGGAACTGTCCCAACATCTCCCGGGGCCCAGGCAGACCCCGACATGGCAGGTGCCCAGGACACCATCTACCTGTGCAACTTTAGGGTCTCGGTGGACGGAGAGTGGCTATGCCTCAAGGAGCTGCAGGATTTGGACATGCAGGAGTCTTACACCGCTCAATCTGAGCATGTCACATCTCCCGATGAACATATCTCACCTATTCTGGGTACTTGTCTAACAATTCTGTTTGCCGAATGTTCCATTATGCCATATAAAATTTCCATTTTTTTAAAATAATGAAATGAACACAGTTTATATATTTTTTTGACATCTCATCATAGATGAAGAAGAATATGAAAGTGTGGACATTTACAAGGCTTACGACCGTCTTACGCTGGTTTAAGTTCCCGGGTTCAATTCCCAGGGGGAGTCAAATAAATATAAGTGATTTTTTCACTGTAATATTTATTCAATATTGCCCTGGACTGGTACCTGAAGCGGATGGTTAATTACATTTTCTTCATGTGTAAACGATCAAGATAACACTGTGTTTATATGACGCAGTACCCTATGCACCATTGGGGTGCGGATAAGGGTTTTACTAACTTTTATTATATACACAAATATTTCAATTTCATACTATTTCTGTGAGCCTAAGCGGCTCATTATTAGAAATAGGTATCAAATTGTGGTAGAGTGGGTTCGAACCGAGAAACTCTGACTTAAGAGTCCGTGACACTAACCACGGGACCACAACCCAACGCTTCATGATTTAAGACCTTTGCAGAGATTTCTGTGAAGTAAAGCTTTTGATTGATCATATGTTACAAGTCATTTTATGCTATGTTTTGTTTTTTTTTTAGATCGGGATCCTGTAGTCATTGAGCGTAGCAACCTTGTGAACATCTCTAAGCTAGTAGTCAAGGAGTTGATAGAGCAATCCCTGAGGTATGGTCGGATGCTGGATACAGATCATCTTCCACTCCGACACTTCTTCATAGTATTGGAACATGTTCTCCGTCATGGTCTCAAACCAAAGAAGGTATTTAAAGATTTTTAATTTTTATTAACCGGTTAATGCTAGGATTTATATATATATATATATATATATATATATATATATATATATATATATATATATATATATATATATAAATATATATATATATATATATATATATATATATATATATATATATATATATATATATATATATATATATATATATATATATATATATATATATATATATATATATATATATATATATATATATATATATATATATATATATATATATATATATATATATATATATATATATATATATATATATATATATATATATATATATATATATATATATATATATATATATATATATATATATATATATATATATATATATATATATATATATATATATAAATATATATATATATATATATATATATATATATATATATATTTATATATATATATATATATATATATATATATATATATATATATATATATATATATATATATATATATATATATATATATATATATATATATATATATATATATATATATATATATATATATATATATATATATATATATATATATATATATATATATATATATATATATATATATTTATATATATATATATTATTATATATATATATATTATTATATTTATATATATATATATATATATATATATATATATATATATATATATATATATATATATATATATATATATATATATATATATATATATATATATATATATATATATATATATATATATATAATATATATATATATATATATATATATATATATATATATATATATATATATATATATATATATATATATATATATATATATATATATATATATATATATATATATATATATATATATATATATATATATATATAATATATATATATATATATATATATATATATAATATATATATATATATATATATATATATAATATATATATATATATATATATATATATATATATATATATATATATATATATATATATATATATATATATATATATATATATATATATATATATATATATATATATATATATATATATATATATATATATATATATATATATATATATAATATATATATATATATATATATATATATTTATTTATAATTTTTATTTTATTTATTTAAATAATAAATATTTTTATGAGTGAACGCTGTTGAAATGCGCTCCCTCAGACGATGTGTGGAAAATCATTCTTCTTATTCTTCTTTCTGTGCCACTTGTAACGAAGATCGACGATCATCATGGCTATCTTCAATTTTCATGCTGCAGCTCGGAACAGAGATTTGGTGCTTCTGCCAAACCATTGTCGTAGGTTTTTCAGCCATGATGTCCTTCGGCGTCCTTGAGTTGAGGAAAATCATTGTATTACAGAATTAAAACAAAGATATAAGAAAGGAATGTAATGCTCAACAAGGAATAATTGAAAAGATTAGGAAGAGTTCTTTACGGTGGTCGGCTGTCCAAACTCAAAACACAGTAAGGGATATTTTTTTGTAGTACGTTTTTTTTTGCATTTTTGGACTAAGTAGATTCTACTTAGTCCGAAAATTATAAAAAAAACGTACTACAAAAAATTGTCCCTTACTGTGTTTTAAGTTTGGACAGCCGTGGTATGGGCATGTGGAGCGAATGGATAGCGAGAGAATGACTAAGAAAATATATGTGGCGAATGTGAGCGGGAAAACAGAACGAGGACGACCGAAAACGAGCGCGATCAGATCAATCAGAACCTAAAATCTGGTGGTGTCAAAAGTCTGCGAAATCGGAGGGCATGTATGACTAGATGTATGGATGTGAAGGAGGCGAGGAGTGTATGTTAGGACAGAAGAGTGTGGCGTTCCATCCTTTCTGCCTACCCCTGCGGAAAACAGCGTGATTAGTAGTAGTAGTAGTATTTATTAAAAAAAATATTATACAATATTTTTACATTTAAACATATGGCAAACTTATAATTTTAGTTTCGCTGTGCCTCTCCAAACAAGAGACTGAGCTCTTGTGCTTGGAGAGGGACTTACAATCAAGGTTTATTGTATCATATTATCATATTACCCAACAATTCAATATGGAATTCTACCAACTGTCTGCAGTTACAATGAATAAATTAATTCTACATTCTTTGTCTGTGTTGAAATTTGAATAAAATAGCGTATTTTTTTATTAAATATGGTTTTCGGTTGTTCAGGGTCTATTGGGGCCGAAGAAAGAGCTTTGGGACATTCTGCAGATGGTGGAGAAGTTTGCTCCGGAAGCACAAGACATAACGGCAAGTGTTCGAGACTTGCCGACTGTCAGGTAAAATATTGGTTTTTTTATTACTAGAAGGATATTATTAACCAGAGCAAGATAACATGTGGCCCTGAATAAACGGTACATAGGTTAAGAACCTCCGAAAAATATTTAATTTAAATAGAGTTATAAATATTCTCAATATTATTAATTTTTAAAGCAGTATTGCATTATTCAACAACAATTACCTGGGGACACCATGCGTGGATATGAAGATCGGAATTGAGACACAAATCATTCCCAAGATCTAAGCATACTCTACCTTGGTTGGCATAATATACAATATTTCCCAGAAACGTCAGGACAATCACTACCACAGCATGCAAACAACACTACCCTTCACTATCATAGCACTATTTACACACTTAAAACTACACAAAATGTTTAACACACGTGTTAAACATTAATGTGTTAAACATTTTGTGTAGTTTTCAGTGTGTAAATAGTGCTATGGTAGTGAAGGATAGTATTGTTTGCATGCTGTGGTAGTGATTGTCCTGACGAAGAGACGGGTACATCTCGAAACCGGAAGACATTAAAATCTCGGTGAGTGGTTATGTACTAATATTATTAACAGTTTTGTAAAAAAAAATTAAACAGTTATAAATACTTTATACATAAGAATTATAATGAAATATCTCTGAAATTTTTAATTTTAGACGGAAAAGTGTTAATTATCATATAAACGCAGTGTTATCTGGATCGTTAACACATGAAGGAAATGTGATCAGCCCTCCGCTTCAGGTACCAGTCCAGGGTAGTATTGAATAAATATTAGAGTGAAAAAATCACTTATATTTATTTGACCCCACCGTGGGAATCGAACCCGAGACCTCCAGTTCGGTAGTTGACTATTACGCTACGGAGGCGGAATTTTTGATTTTAGTATACTTTTTTACATGTTATCACGTGGAATGTATCAACTTTGTAAATGAAGAGTTTAATCTATATACCATGCAGTTATGGATTTTTCTTATTTTGTATCTGGGTCGTGTATTTCGTGCAGAGAAATATTACATTCTGCAAATTTTAATGATGGGAAAAATAGGAGGATACCGAGGACTTGGCAGAAAGCAAGCATCGTGGCTTTACTGGACCGGGGTGAGAGAGGTGGAAGAGTTGTTCCGGACTCGGATGTTTTGGCAGAGTGATCGCCAACGTTGGGGGGACCTAATAAGGCACACAAAGAAAAAGTTATGGAATAGCTAGAGACACACGCCGATTGCGCCATTTCAAATATGTATATCATGTGTTAATTTTGAGGTATTCTCTTAGGACGGCGATGGGCAGAGCCCGGGCGTGGCTCCGACTGGCCCTGATGCAGAAGAAGCTGGCGGACTATCTGCGCGTCCTGCTGGAGCATCGTGAGCAAGCCCTGGACGAGTACTTCGAGCCCCACGCTCTCGTGTTGAGCGACGAGGCTGTTGTCATCATGGGGCTGCTTCTCGGTCTGAACGTTATCGACTGTAACCTATGTGTCAAGGTAACTATTATATTAACCTGTTAACCGGGCGGGACGCATAAATATGTCAAACGTAAACAATATCGGGTACATGTAGGACATATGAATACGTCCTTGAAATATATGTTTATTATATAGTTAATATAGTTTTGGGTTGTGGTCCCGTGGTTAGTGTCGCTGACTCTTAAGCCAGAGTTTCTCGGTGCGAATCCACTTTACCACAATTTGATACCTATTTCTAATAATGAGCCGCTTAGGCTCACAGAAATAGTATGAAATTGAAATATTTGTGTAAATAATATAAACACAAATATTTCTCTTTTTTTAAAAAAAAAAAAAATTATATTTATGAACATATATTTTTCGAACAACAAAAGTATTAGTCATCCATACATGTCTCGACATGAATTTAAGACACGGAGTGAATCAGTGTTCGCGTCCGTTACAAGTTGCGTAATTGGACAGCGGACCGCCCGGTTAACAGGTTGACACATTTCGAGCAGGTATTTTTTATGCCTGCAGACCGTTGGCGACGGGATTTGATAATTATGTACATATAGTTAAGACCTTAAGATTGGTATACAATATTCATATTAAAACATTGGATAATTTGTTATTTTTTGCCTTTGAAATGAGGCTGGCGCAGAAAGTAAAAATACCCTTCCCGTCCTTAAGCATAAATCGACCGAATGGGTAGAATTACCTTTCCCGTCCTTAGTGTGTTAATCTATAATATGTGTTGTGCATAGTTTCACAAGTTACTTAACCATGAACATAACAAGCTAATTTGAAAGTCAGCAGCAGAGGTTGTCTGAACTTGATGACTCGTTAGAGGCAAGCTTCATTGAGATTCTACTTTCTTAGTGACAGTTTAAACCATTAGTCGTTGTATTTTTTTTGAGATACTGAGGATGATTACTGAATACCCATTTCTGGATCACATGTTTGTTGGGTGCCCGTTAAATGACGGCTACCCGAGCTTCCTTTCAGACCTCACCAGCATTAATATCCCATTTCCCACTAATATCTCAACCTTATTAACCTCCCCTAAAAAACTTACCTTACAAAATAATTTGTAATTTTCTTTAAGTTAATTGTATCAATTTATCCGTCCCCGTAGTGTAATGGTCAGTGAGCTCGCCTACCGTACCGGAGGTCCCGGGTTCGATTCCCAGGTGAGGTTAAATAAGTGATTTTTTCACTGTAATATTTTTTCAATATTACCCTGGACTGGTACCTGAAGCGAAGGGCTGATCACCTTTCCTTCACGTGTTAACGATCAAGATAACACTGCGTTTATATAAACAGTACCCTGTGCACCATTGGGGTGCGGATAAGGGTTTGAAGAACAAGAATTGTATCAATTTGTAAAGGTGTATGATGGATGTAAAATAACTCACTAATCAAACTTACATTACTAATAAAACTAACCCTACTAAAAGGAATACTTTAATTTTCTCAATATTATATTAATATTTAAAGCATTTACTTTGTGGTTAGTCATTTTTACTTATTTTTTTTTACAAAAATATTAATAATATTAATATATAACCACTCACAGTGAGTGGTTATATACTTATATTGATTATATTAACATTTTTGTAAAAAAAAAATAAGGAATACTTTAAATTCAAATGTAAAAAGTGTAAATAAAAAATAACTCGACACTGGCTAGAACACTCTAGAAGTGTGAAAAGCCATAAAAAAAACAAAAAGAAGAAATTATAGACTTCCCATTCAACCCTCTTGTATATATATGTATCTTTTGAAAAATATAAAGTTGTTTTCTCTTTTTTGTTCCTAGGAGGAAGACCTGGACAGTCAGCAGGGAGTGATAGACTTCTCCCTGTACTTGCGGGGCTCCAATGGGGATTCGGAGCCAGCCCAGCCGCAGCAGCAACCCGGGCCCCATCGCATGCAGATAGCCGCAGTCCTCGATCAAAAGAACTACATCGAAGAGCTCAACAGGCATCTCAAGTGAGTCTATTACTAAATTGTTGCTACTGATAGGCATACAACAATTGAAAATCATCATCAAATATTTTCGTGAAGGCAAGACGGGTTTGTGTCGCGTTGTGGTCCCGTGGTTAGTGTCGCGTACTCTTAAGTCAGAGTTTCTCAGTTCGAACCCACTTTACCAAAATTTGATACCTATTTCTAACAATGAGTTGCTTAGGCTCACAGAAATAGTATGAAATAATAAGTGTAAATAATAAAAACACAAATATTTCTCTTAAAAAAAAGGACATGCATTTACAACTGATAGTTATACAACAATATAAAATCGTCATCTTTGTCATTTTCGTGAAGGCAAGACTCTGGAAATTGGAGGTGTTAAAAGAAAGGCGAACCTTAGGCCATTGTACATATAATTTTTTGAAAAGTTTTGTACCTGATTTTTGGAATAGGAGCAGTTGTTTTTTTATTTTATTTTAAACTTTTTTTATACATATTTGAAAAATGTTTAGTCAGAATAGTTTTTTTTCAAATTATCTTTTTTTATAACAGATAGTAAAATTATCTTTGTTACTATGATTTCTTATTTCTTCAGTTTATTTGTATCAAATTTTAAATATGATATCTGATAAAATCTTGATACAGTAAAATGATTTAAGAAAACACCTTACATACATTTCTGCTAAATTATTATTTTTACCATAAATGTTGCAGACAATGTTTTACTTTAAGAAATGCAATTGATTTTTTCAATTAAAGCATACATGTATGCAACTTTTCGAAATTGAGTAATGTGGCTTTCAATCATGGGTAGAATGGTGATGGTTACACAGTATACAAAGTGACCAAAAAAACCAGCCAATGGCAGGTTTTAAGCCCTATAATGTTCAGATTTTCATATTCCTACCTCAATTGACTTCTTCATTTATTTTGAAATATTGATAAAATTCTTCACATGAATAACCCTGAAACAGAGCGAATTCAACATTTGTTTACATACTCAAAATAGTGTCAATCTATTTGTTTTTAATTTAATTTACACTTTGTTTTTCGGTTACTTTAAATATTGTTTTTTATTAAAATTCTGAGAAAATAATAGATAAGAAACGTGCATTCTTATATTATCTATAAGTTGTTCAAATAATTTTATCAATTTTACAATCAGATTGAGGGAAAACACCGTATTACTACGATTTGCTTTTTCCATTATTTAATATTTTAAGAGTGACATCCGTGTCCTGTAAAGGATGCAGATAAGCATTTTAATTATTTTAGTTTTTATTTGTAAAAAAAATAACTGAAAAAAGAATTTAGGTAACATATCGCTCACTCCTTTCAAGAACGTCATAAATCAAAAAACTTGATTTTTCAGTAGAACGTTTTTAAAGTTTAAAAATATAATACAATGTATTAAAAATATATATCAAGCCACTTATTGAACTTTTTACTGTGCAACAAATCTTTTTAGGTAAAACCTGAAGATTTTTTCTGCATTTGAAAAATATTTAGTATATTTAAAAAAATAATTAAACAATACCTTTTTCTCAAAATGCAAAAACAATACTTTCTACCCTGCAGAGGGTAAATTTTAAGTTAAAAATATGCCTCTTTTGCTGGGATATAGTACATTTTCTGGGCATTCCACAAACATGCACAACTGAATATTGACGATTTTTGATTTATGACGTTCTTGAAAGGAGTGAGCGATATTACATACACAATCCACATACTTTAAGAGACTTGTCTGACTCATCTGAAGGTAGCATCATTATAAATTATAAGAGCAGTTCATTAACTTAACACACAAAAACTCATATTTTATACTTTAATATATTTCGAGAAATTTAGTTTTTCATCAAAAGGTTAAAAAGACCAACCTTTTTAATGAAATATTAAGTAAAAATGTAACTCCAAAATTATACATACTTTTTATAAATATGTATTGAAAACTATATTAAAATTATACAATTTATGCAAGTGTAAAATGTCAATTTGTGATTATTATTATAACTATTACTTTGTTATTATTCAATGAACCCAGTATTAAAATTTTGAGGTGTTCATTAACACATTTAGATGATCAAACAATACTTCATATAAAGTAAACATTTGCTCATATTAACACACACATAAAGCTATTCATTACTGATTCACTTGTGCAATGTATGTATTACTAACCATTTAAATCTGAGATTGCGGTGTTATCACCTGTCAAATTATATTATTTTGTGTAGGTACCATCGACCTTCTAGGAAACCACAGTGCAAATAATATTACATCATCTTCCCACGATGCTCTTCACCAGTATTTATTTGTAGAATATTCATTTTATGAGTCACAATCCAAAGATAAATGTAATTGTGTTTGACAGTCTATTGTGAAACGTCTTCGAGTCAAGTACTGTTTCCAATTGATTTGTTTTGTTTAGCCTCGGATTGTCAAAACAAATTTACAGTTAATGGTCCATTGTGTTGTAAATTTAATTTAATAATATTTATTTTTTGTTTTGTTTTTTGTTGTTGTGGAAACATGCGGAGTTAACGTTCAGTGTCTTGAAGTTTGAGTCTTTTTGTTCAGTTTTCACGAACATGTCTCGATTTAATTTTCGATTCTCCAGCGCTACCGTGACCAATCTCCAAACAAAGGTGGAAGCCTTGACCACGACAAATGCTCTGATGAAGGAAGATCTTGCGATTGCCAAAAACAACATGCTACAGTTATGCGAGGAGAATAATCAGCTGAAGCATGCCTTGGGTGAGTAAAAACATGTATATATTGGACAGTGGCATGCGCAGATAATTAATTAGGGTAGGCCAGGGGCCGGCAACTAGTAGCTTGCGAGCCGCATGTGGCTCTTTCTTTATTAAATTCAAAATGACATTTTTTACAATTTTTATTTTTATTTCTTTATTATTCTTTGCCTGAAAGAAATTAGGACTTTTGTACTAAGTGTACTTTAGTTTTATTCTGTCTTCTTTGCTTAATAAATTCAAAATGCATAATAAAATAAATAAATCATTGAATGCTAAAAGGTACCTTTCAATAATTTTTGAGTAACAGAGATACTTACAAAAAAAACGTTTTATTCTTAAATAGAAAAAGGCGTTGTCAATTTTTTTTGTGCTGATTTATACATCTATGATAGACGTTTAAATCTGCTCAAAATGTATCTCTGATTAAAAATCTATTACCTGAAACATATGTGAAAGTTACTTTGAACTTTTAATAAATTTAAAAGTTAAATTATTGTAAATTAAAAATTGTCTCCCCAAAAATTTCCAAATCGTTTTGCTACTCACATTTGGCTCTTTTGGTCCAAGAGGTTGCCGACCCCTGGAGTAGAGGTAGGTAGTAAGGTAAGCTAGGTACTACTTAGTAAGAAAGTAGGGTAGGTACTGGTTGCGTTTTTATATGTCACGTGGGTAAGTTAGGATAGGCAATGCTTTTCTGCCTACACGGAATGCACGCCCCTGATATTGGATGGCGTGGAATGCTCTTTCACTAGTACATAGTTAGAAACAGTATGAGATAATCTTTAGAGAAAAAATAAAAATGCATTTGTTTGCTAAACAATTTCCACAATCTCCTTTTCTCGAACTAAATCACAGTGAAGCGCCCTTGAAGTAGTATTTATGATAATTGCGCTTTGTAAAATTATCCAAAATTATTATTTTAATTATGTATTTGTATTCTCATGTATGTTATAAGTTACAATAGCATTTGCAATGTCACCAAAACTCTTTATTCTTAAACATTCTCCATATGCATTTTTTTTATTAAAATTTATACAATTTTCTTACGTTGAGTAATCTTGAAGTGATTGGTTTCTCAATATTTTTTTTAATTTTTTTTTATATTCTTTATTTTATAGTCATTCAAGCAAAGTGAGCAATAGACTTCCTTGAGCATTGTCAAAGTTTTTTTTCTTAAACGTCTAGTTATCTTTTTATACCTGTGACTAAAAGTTTCAAGTGCACTTTTTGTAATTTTTTTTTTAACAATATGTATTGGAATGAAGTAACAAAATATTTTTATATTTATTATTCTGTATTAAAACTATGGTTTGTATGTACATACTTAACTAATGCAAAATGATACATTTCATAATTTACATACAGTTGATTCACCTTTTCAGAACATTTTGTATTTTTTCATATTATTTAGCACTAGCTGTACCCGTTCGCGCTTTGCTATGACTCAGTTTCGTTAAAGAGAATACAGTAAACCCCGCTTCAAATTGAATTTTTACATTTTAACTAGCGGAAAAGACTGAAATGAGTCATTCAAAATTAAAATACAATTTAAAAACATTTACCCCAAATAAAGTTCCATCCGACAACGCGGTACCTATCTCAACGTATTCACATGTTTGATTTCACAATACTTTTGATCAAACAACAATGCAATCGAAAACGTTCTCTTGCGTGTTCTGAAATGTGTGAATACTTAGGTGTTCTGGTGATTTAGATAATCGTGGTGCATCATGGAAAACTGATTGGAGATTCAATTCGACATGTTATAAATTTGTCCGCCTCCATAGTGCAATGGTCAGCACGCTCGGCTACCGTTCTGGAGATCTCAGGTTCGATTTCCAGGGGGGGTGAAATAAATATAAGTGATTTTTTCACCTAAATATTTATTTAATATTACCCTGGACTGGTCCCTGAGGCGGAGGGCTGATCACCTTTCCTTCGCGTGTTAATGATCAAGATAACACTGCATTTATATGATGATAAGGGTTAGAAAGAAGAAGAAGACTTATGTATACATGTGTATATTTCTATATTAAAAAAAATACATATTCTAATTCTGTTTAGGTCAGGACTTGCATCATCGTGACAACAGATTAAGGATCACCGAAATATATTCAACGGAAGAAGAGGTTCGTTAATATGTGTAGTATAATTCTACTACTATAATAAAAATACTGACTATTATCTGCGCCCAATGGTGCATAGCACACTGTATCAAATTGATGCAATATTGACTAACTAACTTTCTAACAATTTCGCCGCTTCCCCGAAGGCGTAGACAAAGATAAAAGAATGCCACACCTATCTGTCATTACAAATATCTGCCTTTTCCATATTCATTCATCTTCTCAATCATGCCTACTGATTATTCCACTTTATTTATTGATTATTCCAAGTATTTGAGATACTTGATCATTCTGAGTTTTCATCGGTCTTTCTCTACTTCTGTCTCCAACAATATTTGCCTCATAAATTTGTTTTACTGTTCTTCCTTCACTCATTTAATTCACTGGCCAAACCATCTCAACACTCCTCTGTTAATTTGCTGGATAATGCTCATTTCAGCCTTACATTTTTTCCTTACATCATCATTCGAACATCTATAGTACATAATTTTATCGCACATTCACCCGAGAGATTGAAGCGCCCTTGAAGTATTATTTTACAAAAATGGCGCTGTATAAGTTATCCAATTTTATTATTTATTATTATTATTGCATTTCGACTGCCTTCAGTTTGTTTTCATCCTTCCATTTCCAACTCCATGCTTCAATTCCATACGTTTTGGAACCAGGACTCCGTTGTGTACTGTCAGTTAAGCTTTCACTGATAGGTTTTTATTTTAATTAAAGTGAAAAAAAACTTATATTAAAAAAAAAAACATAATACCGAAGCAAACATACCACTCACCTACATAGTTTGAGTCTACATACATAATCCTCGACATTTTGTATTACAATCTTTAAATATTTTTTTACTTCAATATTTTTATTTCTTTGTATTATTTTTGCAGGAAAAAGCGAGCAATAAAAGTTTGAACGGGAGTGAAAAAGATAAGAATAAGGAGAAAGAGACAGATAGTGAATTGATGAAGGTGGTAGAAGAAGAGAGAAGCAAAAGACAAGAAATTCAAAAGGAAATGGAACTACAGGTAAAAATTATTTATTAATAATTAATTGACATTATGATTTATATACAGTGAAACCTCTATCTATCGTTTTTAAAGGGACTGCGGGAAAACAATGAATGCGGGATTAAGAGGTCAATACTCAAATAGATACGAACGAGTAAAGATCCCGTCCTCCCAATCTGCATAACCATTCGTAGGCTAAAATTCTAAGAAGAATACATGTTTCAGATGCAAAAAAAAATATTTAAAAAAAATACAAACCTGAATAGAATTTAAAAAAAATACTTTTTTTTTAACTGTTTTATTTTCGCAAGTCAATAGTTTATTTTAGGCTTTGCAAATAGTATTTTTTTCAGCATCGGTTATTGAATGTGCGTTGTAGAAAGTTTTCTTTCAAAGAGTGTGCTCGCTTCTGGAAATGCAGGTACAGGCAGCGGCTCCTTTTCATCAATATCGACCTCACCTGCTATCGATAGTTTCTATCCCATACGTTGCCGTTTAATGTAAGAAAATTGGAAATAATGTAAAAAAACAGACAAAATGTATCAAATATGCAGCTTAATTCGAATGATAAATGCGGTAAATGGTGATAGAGAAACGATCTATGCGGTTTAGTTTAGTATGAAGTTAAGTCGGGATTGAAGAAATAAACGACTCATCCGGGAAAATGATTATTCGAGGAACGATAGATAGAGGTTTCACTGTATCAATCATACTATTCCATCATAATAATATGATGAATAAAATATATTTATAAGACCAATTTTTTGAGTTTATGAGAACATCTACAGTTCTCAAATTAATTGTGTTTACATTAATAAACTCAAAAGTTGTCTTATACAAGTGTTTTATTTTATTTTTATTTTGATTTATATCAAGACTTTGCACCAAATACATATGTGTCGCCAACTTTCAAAATCCGCCAGATCCAATTTTATGAGATTTTAAAATAAACACTATATCGGAATGTTAATTGTGGGTTTAATTCTTGAAAATATTTATTTACTTGAAAACCTTGCTAAAAAATACTTAAAAACAGCGTTGTATTTAAAATTCCGCTATATTCATGGAATTTGCCTTCTGACCCATATCGGCCAATCACAGAGCGGGATAGGTCAAAAATTAATATGACGTCATTATCGGTTTCTGTCTCGTGTTTTTATTTAAATACTTAAAAAAATTCCAAAAAAATGGGAAAATTCTCTATATCATAATATTTTATCTAAAGATAGAAAAATCTTAGTAACATAAATGTTACCTGGAGAATTTACAATTTTTTGTAAAATCAACTTACATGGATCTGGCGGATTTTTAGTAGGCGACACATACCTGCAATAGTAGAATTTTATCGACAAATATTAGCAATGTTTTTATTATTTATTGTATCAGACAGCGAATTTTTTAAAACCGGTCAAATACCACTTAGTAAGCCCTGGGATGCTCCATCTTCTTTCGTATAAAAACAATAGATCTTCATCTCAATTTGATACACCTATGATATTGAAAAATATTGATGTTAAAGAAGTTATTTTTCTTGAATGTTTTTCGCAGATACTTTGTGCCATATTTTATAAACTTTATAAAATAAAACTGCTCTGTTTTTAACCACTTTTTATTGGTACTTTTCTCCAACCGGTTTCGACAAGAACTCGGTCATCACCAAGGTTTAGTACATGTTTAACCCCGATGATGACAAGGTTTTTGTCGAAACCGGTTGGAAAAAAGTATCAATAAAAAGTGATTAACCCTTTTTCGGTCCCCGAAAATTAAAAAAAATAATCTAGGTAGACAGTTACATTCCAATTGGAAAAGAGTATTTTGTCCTCTGCCCCACATACTGTTGTAATATATACGAGTGACAAAAATGTAAGCTTGGAATTAAAATAAATAATATTAATGATGAAAAAAATGTGGAATTACATCCGACATGGGACCTAAGAGGAAATAATGGATGTCAAATGAGATTTAACATTGGACCAGTAAGGATTAAAAACAAAATAGTTTTATTTTATTATGTTTAAAACTAGTTATGTTTAAAATGTTTAGATGTGCCTAAAAGCCGAGATGGAAGTGGCTATGAAGCTTCTCGAGAAAGATATCCACGAGAAACAAGACACAATAGTGTCTCTGAGGAGACAGCTTGATGACATCAAACTGATCAACTTGGAGATGTACAAGAAATTGCAGGTAAGATTTCATAACCAGCACCCACCACCCACACACACACACACCGCATTCAATACTATCATCCCACATCTGCTATAACTTATAATGTCTTCAGCATATCATGATAGTGTGTAGGCATAAACCCGTAGGCCTCCGTGGTGTAATGGTTACCGTGTTTAGCTACCGTGCTGGAGGTGCCGGGTTCGATTCCCAGGGGGGATGAAAATAAATTACACTCTAATGTTTATTTAATATTTCCCCGGACTAGTCCCTGAAGCACAGGAGTGATCACCTTGTATTTATGAGAGTAACAATCAAGATAAAACTGCGTCAATACGATGCAGGGCCCTATGCACCATTGGGTGCAGATAAGGGTCAGAAAAGTAGGCATATATGTAGTCACCGTTCTGTGTGTATCATGTCAGGTCCCCCTGATGTTGACTATCAGCTGCGAGGGATTGTCCTTGTCTTGGGCAGCTCTAAACAGTCCTGATCCCCATCCAATCTCATATATTCCAGAGCCAGGAGATATGGCTCACTCCTTTCAACAACATCATATACAATATTAAAAAACTTGATTTTTCAAGAGATCTTTTTTAAAGTTTAAAAATATAGTGAAATGTATTAAAAATAAATTTCAAGTCACTTATTGAACTTTTTACTGTGCAACAGATCTTTTTAGTAAAACCTGAATGTTTTATCTCCAATTGAATTTTTTTTTGGATATTAAAAAAAAAAAAAAAACAATACCTTTTCTTCAAAATGCAAAAACAACACTTTCGGCCCTGTAGCGGGTAAATATTAAGTTAATAATATGCCGCTTTTGCTGGGATATAGTACATTTTCTGGGCATTCTGAAAACATGCACAACTGAAAATTTACAATTTTTGATATATGACGTTGTTGAAAGGAGTGAGCTATATGTCTTCTGCCCACATCTCGTCGACCCTCTATTTTGCATAACACTACAAAATAAACTAACTAACCATCATGCCAAGAGAATAGAACGCCACCTAATCGGTCTTTGCAAACAATCTTTGCCTCTTCTACATGCATGTATCTCCACATACATACCTACTGATTATTCTGACCTGAGACTTGATCACTTTCACTGAAGTATGCTTGATCATGTCAAGTTTACTACAAAATATGACGCCTATACTTTAGACCATGGGTCGGCAACCTTTTGTTGTAAAAGGGCCAAATATTTTTCATGGGGATCAGTGCGGGCCACACTTGCAGTAGGTATACATACAAAATTTATGTACAAATATTTTAGTTTTAAAAATAAAACGCTAAGTGTATATTTTAACGACATTTGTTGTATTTAATAAAATCAATGAGATTCCCTTCGCTCCCTTTCTCGCTTCCTTTCACTCGATTGTGTATAATGTCGTCCGTCATGTGCGTTGCGGCGAGAATCTCGCGGGCCGCACCAAGATGTCTCGCGGGCCGCAGGTTGCCGACCCATGCTTTAGACTATGATAGCTTTGAAAAAAATATATTTTAAGGTAATTGTAGTTTCATTAATTGATTCAGCATTTTGTGGTAATCTTTTTAAATAAATTATAATAGGTAAATCATTTTGTGGTAATGTACTCGATAAATATCACCATTGTGACACATGTTTTGAGACATCCAGCTTCATTGTATGGTGTTTGATAATGTTGAATGCATGGAAACATGTCGCTCACTCCTTTCAAGAACGTCATAAATCAAAAAACTTGATTTTTCAGGAGAACGTTTTTAAAGTTTAAAAATATAATACAATGTATTAAAAATAAATATCAAGCCACGTATTGAACTTTTTACTATGCAACAGATCTTTTTGGTAAAACCTGAAGTTTTTTCTCCATTTGAAAAATATTGAGTAAATTAAAAAAAATAATTAAACTATACTTTTTCTTCAAAATGCAAAAACAACACTTTCTGCCCTGTAGCGGGTAAATATTAAGTTAAAAATATGCCTCTTTTGCTGGGATTTAGTACATTTTAAGGGCATTCCGAAAACATGCACAACTGAAAGTTGACGATTTTTGATTTATGACGTTCTTGAAAGGAGTAAGCGATATGTTAAAAAACAAACTTAAATATATTGTATCTATTATTTTATTAAAAAAACTGTTTTATTTGTATGAAGTCAACTAGCAGAACTATTTAAACAAAATCATATTTGTAAATAAAGGCAGTATCTTTATGGTATTTAAACAGGATATTCAAAATTTCAGTGTGTCTCTGATACCAGATGATATCACACATAAAATCAGTACCGTAGAACGGGGCTAATTGAACTTTGATGTGTTACTTGAGCCCAGTACAAAAAAGAGATATAAATCTGTATTTATAAATCTTTAAATCTGGTTTACAATAATGAATGTATCGTGACAATAAGTGTCACCTGTCAGGGAAACAATGAATCATGTCGATACGTTCATTATTGTAGACCAAATACAGATATAATTTTTTTTTTGGTCTGGGCTCAAGTAACACATCAAAGTTCAAGTAGCCCCGTTCTACGGTAGTGTCAATAACTGGGAGGGAGGGTGTCTACTTTATATCCGTATACCCTACATACATATATACATATCTTGCTTCTTTTGTAATGTATCATATAATTAACAATTTTTTTTCAGTATTCAGTCAAAAATGTATTTTTATAGAATGCATATATTACAATTTTTATTATTATTTAGCTGGATCATCAGAGAATATTGGTGTACTAAAAACAATAATTTAATTAAGATTATTGACATTTTATTTGATTTTATTATTTAATGAATTCAAATAAAATCCCAAAAATCTTTAATATTATAATTATTTTAATTCTGTGCATGTTAGTTATGATTGATTTTTGGTTGGTTAATTAATTCATTATAACTATAAATTAAAGCATTCAAGTGGTATGATATGTTACAAAATTAAGTTTTCATTTTTACGTTCAAAGTTCTTCATATTATAAATGAATAACTTTGGAAAGATAGATTTTTAAAAGTGGTATTTCAATCAAACTAATTTGTGATGTAAAAAAATATACATAATGTTAGGTTAATTTCAGATTCCAATTGATTTGATTGTACATTCTTGGCCGTCCTCGTTCTGTTCTCCCATGCAAATTTACCAATTATAGTCTCTTAGTCTTCTCTCGTCATCCATTCATACCACATGTCTATACCACTTCAAAGAACCCTTTTTAAACTTTTCAATTATCTTTAACTCAGCCTTATGTTATAAAGACTTTTAAAATTGTATTATGTATACCTACATATTTTATTGAATGCTTAGTCTGTTTTTCTTAGTCTTAACCACTTCTATTCTTAGAAAATTATTTCTTATATGGTATATATTTTTTGCAGAGATTAATTTACATATGTTATGTATCGCTACATAAAGCTTAAACTTTTAATTTTAATTTTATTTTAATTTTAAACTTGTGTATGCCTTTATTATGTATAATTATGTACACATGGTATTTAAAGAAATATTTAATATTTTATTATTTGATACAAAAATTATTAGGCAATTTTATAATTTATTTTGTATTTGTAGCTTTGTGCACCAATTTCAAATGACATACGATATATGGAGGGTGTTAGTTGCAAAATTAGAATATTACAATAAAGTAGTACATAAAACTATATTTTGATATGATTGACTTATTTTTAGGCTAGGTCATAGTTTCCCAATGCGGTCCATATGGACTCCCAAAGGTTGATTTTGACTTGCAAGGGATCTACGACTACGGATCCCTTTTTGGCAGATAATCATCAGTATTACTAGACTTGTACCAAAAACTTTGCACAGAATTGTTTGAAATATCAAGGCAAATAGCATCAGCTGGCAAAAATACATTTGAAGTTTATAATAAGTGTAGGAAAATTAAATATTTGGCACGCAGGGGGTCTACGGAAAACAAAAAAAAGTAACAACTGGTCTCCAGGGCGAAAAAGTTTGGGAAACTATGGGTTAGGTAGATGATTCTTTTTTTGTATATTAAAAGCATTGTTAACATTGTGGTATAGTAATATAACACTCTCCTTATCATTCATCGTTCACATTGTGTAATACCACTTAAAAACACTACTTCATAACTACCAATTTCGGAATAACCATTCCATTATCAGTCTACAGTTGACCTAATAATAGAATTATACAACATTTTGAGTGTGTCCAAATACTTGTTCACAAAATCTGGATTATCTCTAATTAAAGGAGTTATTTTCATATTCTTTTTTGACTTTGATGAGAAGTCAAAAAATAATATAATAATAGAATGCTTATTCTGAAATCGGTAGTCATGAAGTAGTGTTTTTATGTAGTATTACACAAAGTGAATGATGAATGATAAGGAGAGGACAATCCTTGTTTGTCTGTTTGTTTCTAATACCCCCATATATAATGCATTTTTAATTAATTTGATATTTTGTATATTCTCAAAACTGTAGTGTATTTTATATTAAATTTTATGTATGTTGAATTAATTGTAGGAATGTTTTCAATTAATCGTATTTAATTCATTATCTTAGCAATATTATATATATATATATATATATATATATATATATATATATATATATATATATATATATATATATATATATATATTTATTTTTATTTTTTATTTTTTATCTTAAACACTTGATTAGAATCTTCTTACAAAATTTTTAAACCCATCCAAGGAATGCGAAATGGAACTCACGCAAAAGGGTGAGATGGTGTCTCGGCTACAGTGCAAGGCTGAACAGATTGGCAAGATCCTCAATAACCTGGAGAAGTACAATCACTTGATCAACCAAGACGGCGAGGGGAAGAGCGCCCGCTCGCCATCTTGCGAGAAGAGCCTAAAGTCGCCCTCGGACGCCAAGGTGCCCGGGAAGAGCTCCCTCAGCCTCCTCGGCGACCAGGCCAAGAAGAAAGACGACGGACCGCCCCACAAGAAACTGGACCTGAAAGAGATACCCCCGTTTAAAATGAAGACCAAACGCGTCGAAGAACTAGCCTCTTCTCCCGTCGGGCCTAGCAATGCCGTCTCGGACATGTAAAACTTGAAATCACATACAGTAGAGTCTTGGTTTTCCGACCTTCGGTTATCCGACCTTCGGTTATCCGACCATCAGTTATCCGACCTTCGGTTATCCGACCTTCGGTTATCCGACCTTCGGTTATCCGACCTTCGGTTATCCGACCTTCCGAGTTGTCCGACCTACCAGGGCAATGCTCCTTTTCTTTACCCCGACTGCACGCATTATATTCGCGCGCTAGCCGACAGTCCTCAGTCCTATTTGCCGTAAGTGCATTTTGATGTTTCAGTTCGTTACATTCAGTTATGTTACATGTACATATTTGAAAAGTTTTCCATGTGCAAATAAACCTAACACGTTTTCAACATCGTTTTTATCATTTTCCGTGTTATCCGACCTTGCCGCGGCCGGTTTACGTCGGATAATCGAGACTCTACTGTATTAACACATTGTTGCGGGGCATTTTTTTCATCAACCCCGATCCTAATTACTCTCAGTCTGCCACCCGACCCTCAGTATACTAATCGTAAGTGACCGCAAACGTAATTCCCATCTGTAAAATGTTTTTTGGCGTCTTGTACCTACCAAAAGCAAGTAAATGTGTATAATGCTTTTAAGCGTCTCCCACTCTCTGCCAACAGTATATAAAAGACGCTTTCAAGCGTTTCTCGCAAACAATGTCTTTGTAAACTGTGTCTGCACATGTTATCTCAAAATCATACATTTTAGTTAGAGATATTATTATTATTAGTCATTATTTTTGTTATAAAATAAACTTCTTGGTGGGCTGCTTGCCTACTAAAATCGTTCTGGGTAAGAATGATTGGCTCATAAGAGTCGTAAGATTAGAATCATTGTCAAAAATGAAAGTGATATTACTGATTTCTCATTTTATATTTAAGGTCAACATTGCACCATCAACTTATTTCTGTCGGGCAGTTTTTTCATCAACCCCGACGCTAATTAGTATATTAATTAGTGTCGTGTACTAATCACAAGTAACTGCAAACCCAATTCCCAACTGTACAATGTTTTTTGGTCTCTTGAACTCTACCAAAAGTAAGCAAATAGAACGCTTTTAAGCGTCTCCCGCTCTCTACCAACAGTATATAAAAGACGCTTTTAAGCGTTACCCGCAAACAATGTGTTAAAACTATTTTAGATTTGTGTTGTGATAGATGTGAAATTTATAACGTCATTTTATTTTTATTATTAAGTATAAGAGTATAATAATGTGAAGCCAAGCGTTGGCTTTATTTTATTAATAAACTTCTTTTATATAATTATTATAAAAATAGTACTTAGAGTGTCATTAAACCTCATTGGTATATTTTGTCACCTGAATGTAAAAATGTCACGCGTTCAAGTCGCGTGACAGTCAATTGAATTTTTATTCATATTTTGTGTTCTTCACACAACTCTTGTTATGCAGAAGGTTCCTAGTCAAATTAATTAGTATTCATTTGTCATGAATCTAAATAATAATACACATTAACTTTGTGGAATAACATAATGATTTTGATATTAAAATTACACACTTATGATCACTTTTGAGTTTATTAATGTAAACACAATTTGTTTCGGGAACAACAGATGTTCTAGTCGTGTTTACATTAATAATCTTAAAAGTGGTGTTAAACAAGGGTTTTGTTTTTATATTTAAAATACATATTATGCAATAATTAATAAATCATGATTCGAATTCATGAATTAAAATTAGCTATATGCTACGAAATTATAAAAATATTAGGAATGAATTTGTAGTGTGATATTAAAAAATTGCATTTCTTAACTAAGGCTATGATCGTACGGGGATTTGCGCATATTTTGACAATTTTTTTAATATTCATTTTGTTATAATCGAATAAATGGTGGCTGTTTAAAAGCTGCTTACTTAATTTGTTTTTTTTTTTTAATATATAAAAAAAACTATGATTTGTACATAAACTATTTGAACGAGGACATTTTAAAATGTACAGAACTAAATATGTCAAAATACATTTGGTTTACTCCGCAAGTCCTGTGAGCATCTGAGAGTTTAAAAATGTACCTTAGTTCTGTCATATAATATATAACATTTTTTGGGGACCTGTTTGATAGCTGGACGTAATTGGAATCATCCAGTGTCTGTAAAAATATGTGCGGTACATCTCTATATGAACATATCCTAACAGTTAAGCACAAAAGCACCAATCAAATGTTACAGACAAAATTGTTGTGGATAGATTGGTTGTGGTACAAAATATTGTTATTTTTTCTTTTTCATATCACCAATACAAGTTGTTATATTATAAACAAATGAAAACAAAGAAAAGTGCTTATATTTAGAAATAATAAAACAAAATTATGCTTAGAAATAATAAATATAAAATGGACAAATAAACCTTGAAAAAATGACACACATCATATTTAAATGAACGATAAAAAGCATATAATAAATGATATTAGTTTTCGGTAAAAATTAATCAATAATTAAAACGAAAAATAAATCCAAAATCATATTTTAGACATTTTAAATTGTTTTATTGTATAAAATAAAATCAATTGTATGATTCCTTATTTACAATTTAATAAATAACATATTATAACCCTGGATTAAAAGGAATTGAAGACAGTCGAAATAAGTACAAGATGAATTAAAATAATGATATCTCAATAAATTAAAAAAAGTGTAAATGTGTGTATACTTTAGTACACTTTAAAAATTATATGCCAAATGATCACATAGCACAATTTTTGTATGAAATTCTCAAAAAGTTGCAATAATTATTATTTGCGACATTTTTTTAATACACCTTTTTTATTATTTGATATTGCTACACCGGAATGTCAGAAATACCAATGATTGTGAAAATAATTTATTTATAAGGTTCCCTTATCTGTATTACTGGGTAACTGTATAATAAGACTTGCACATGGTTGTTGAATTTTCCACACTTGCATAATATTAATATTTTAACTATGGGTAGGTAATAATACGCCCATGCTGGTAATTTTAAATCATGAATTGTCATGCCTAAGAATGCCGTAATTATCCCAAGAAATGTCTCTGCTTGTCATGTCTTAGTATGTCATTATTATGCCATGAGATGTCTCCGCATGTTCCAATTTTGACACTGTCAAAAACACCTTTAGTAATAACGAGAATTAAGTTGTATGTCTAAACATGGAACATTTGCAAAGCCGGCATAGCTAGCTAGCATGGACACATGAACATTTTAACTCTGTTTTTGCAGTTAAAAGGTTAAGTAAATTGAGAGTCAATCTATTTGTCTATTGTGGTACATAATATGGTTAAATCATTGAAAAATACATACCGCTCACTCTTTTCAAGAACGTCATAAATCAAAAAACTAGATTTTTCAGGAGAACGTTTTTAAAGTTTAAAAATATAATACAATGTATTAAAAATAAATATCAAGCCACTTACAGAACTTTTTACTGTGCAACAGATCTTTTAAGTAAAACCTGAAGGTTTTTTTCTCCATTTGAAAAATATTTAGTATATTTTTAAAAAAATTATTAAACAACACATTTTCTTCAAAATGTAAAAACAACACTTTCTGCCCTGTAGCGGGTAAATATTAAGTTAAAATTATGCCTTCTTTGCTGGGATATAGTACATTTTCTGGGCATTCCGAAAACATGCACAACTGAAAATTGACGATTTTTTATTTATGACGTTCTTGAAAGGAGTGAGCGATACAACAGCTTCAACAAGTCTATAATTAAATCATTCAATAATAATAAAAAAAATTGTATTCCAATTTAATGTTCAATTATGGTACATTTATGGCACCTCACTTTATGTGTTGTCTTGTTTTGTATTGGCAAAAAAATTACAAAATACTTGTTTTGAAGTTGATCAACTTAATTTTAAAAATCGACAATATATTTATGATAATTATCATCAAATGTTCTTGCAATACTGAAATGTAATGATTTTCTCTAAGGCACTGCTTTTTCAAAAGTAATTCCTATATTGAGTATGGTTAGTCTTTGCTTGATGATCAGTTTATGTTCTACCAAATTTGTAAAGGGATAATATGATTAATTTAATGTAGTATTGGTAGGCAGCAGCCGTAAGCATAAGTGGTCATCAAATGAGGTGTTCATTGAGCGAGGACTACCTTTATATCATCAGGTTAATGCCAAAGTCGCAAATATATGAAGAAAAAATATTTTAAAATGTTGAATTTTGAAGTTCAGAATTGGTATCGCAAGTAATTTATAAGGCTACTAATCTAGATATCTAAAGAATGTATAATTTAAGACGTGAAGATTGTAAATGGGGATTTGCAACTTTGGCATTCGCATCACAATATCAACATTTACGAAAGCAGTAGAATTTTATAATTGTATAGATGCTATATTTATATTATTTGTTGATGTGCTGGTTAGCCGCAGATTGTTCCACGGAAAAGCGAGTATTGTTTTGTTTACCGTTGCCATTTGTTTTAGGTGTGCGAAAGTTCGTTGAAGCATAGAACAGAGTTGATAACGAAATTGGAAGAAAAGACTGAATCTATGGCGAAAACAATTGAACAACTTGATGGAAAGTAGGTTGAAATCGCTTTTTGTGTGTTTTTTTTTTTAACAAATTAACAAATAAAATAATACACACTAACATATTTTTGTGCCATCTATATTAACTATCGGCTGTGGAATATGATGAAGGGAATTGTGATATTTGATGTGTTAACAATTTTCTTGTGGTTTAATGTTACGTTTTTATTTACTAACGGATTATAACATAACCTGTTGAATTTTTTAATTTTTTACTAATTGAAGGTGTTGGAGACAAACATCACTGTGAAAAAAAATCACTTTTTCGCTATATCTAATTCTTAAACATCAGATTTGATATTGAAACTTGTCTATGGCAAGAAATCATAAGAAAGAAAAAGATTGTTTAAAAATACTAAATGTTTTTTTTCTTCATGAAATCCACTTCTATACCCTAAATATAGAGATTATATTATGACAATTTTTTAACATTTTGATATCCAAGATATTTCAAAAATTTTAAATACCCTTTATTGGCATAAACTTTGTGGCATTAGATAATGATTTTAAAATTAAAATAAAACACTTGTGCAAGACAACTTTTTTGAGTTTATTAATGTTAACATCTGTAGTTCTCGAAACTACTTGTGGTCACATTAATAAACTCAAAAAAGTGGTCTAATACAAAAGTGTTTTATTTTTATAACTAAAAATAAAATATTATTATTTTTTAGTCCTAAATGTCACCATACTAGTTGTCGTTTGAACATGCTTATTAAAAATAGGTGTAATACATTTTACCCATCTCTAAAACGTACATAATCACCCTTCTGTTTACATAAAATTCAAAACTTTCACTTTTTACCTTTTGTTAGGGCTGTAGATTTGAAACCAGGAACTTCCAGTCAGAGTCTAAGCAATTTTAGGAACTTCTTCAAATGGAGCCAGGAATCGGTTAAAATACACCATCGTAGGCTCCGATCCAAATATAACATATAAACCAATTGCTGCATCTCTTTATTATTTATTATTTTTAAACACATATTTTGTTGAAAACTATTTAATAACAGATATATAAGTATATAGCAAACCTTTAAATTTAGATTTATAAGTATCTTGTAAATACATCAAATATCACAATTCGGTGTTGGTTACATTTGAAATATCGCGTGGGAACAACCTTGATTCTAGTATAATGTACTCAGTATTGTAGAAAAATTAAACTTGTAGATAAATTTACTATGTATTTAATGCAAGTTCAATTGGAAATAGTTTTCGGTCACTCACAGATAATCAGGATATTCATTATAATTTTTTACTTTGTTTTAGTAAAAAAAAACAAGAACACTAGAATACTTTGGTATTGAATGTATTATATTGTAATTGTCTCAAAGTACTGAAAACTTTTCCCAATTCTATTTGAAATGTAAAAATGTAAACATGGATATTGGCAAACCTACGCTACAAGCAGCTGACATGTTTTTGGTATAAAAATGTAAATCAAATTTTAAAATTGTATAATTTGTGATAAGTACGCTTTATATAACCAGAGATTAAACGTAGTTTTACACATTATCAGTATTTATACATTTTAAGCTAAAGAAATTTGTGTACAATACATTATTGATTGTGCTATTAACATTTTTAAAAAGATGTGCTTGTTCGTAAAAAAATTCAATGCTTCTGTAAGGTTTTTTGTTGATAAATAAATCACTATGCATTGAAAAAATGTTTTTCAATCAAGTAACGCTACTTGTCCCCTACATTATCAGTATATATATATATTTTTACATTTATATTTTATATATATATATATATATATATATATATATATATATATATATATATATATATATATATATATATATATATATATGTATATATATATATATATATATATGTATATATATATATATATATATATATATATATATATATATATATATATACATATATATATATATATATATATATATATATATATATATATATATATATATATATATATATATATATATATATTTATTTTTACTCTTTAATTTTTTTATTTTATTTTGTAGGTTTGCCATATCTTTTTTTACATTTATTCGTAATGGAAAGTTCTTTTTTATCATTATTTTCATATAGAAATGTGAATATCAGAGGAATAAAAGCTTCTTAGAGATGCGACTGTCTACCTCTATAGGTTGGCGCGTTTAGCTACCCAGCTGGAAGCTCCGGGTTCGATTCCCAGAGGGGGGAGGTTAAAATAAATACAAGTGATTTTTTTTTCCAATATGTATTTAATATAGAAACTCATTCCTCTTACATAGAAACTCATACATAAAAAACCCATAGAAACTCATTCCTCTTACATTTGTACACATTTAAAGTAATGTTTTGTTTAAAAAATGTGATTAATGCACCAATGTTATCATTTAAGAACTTTTCATTATTATTATTATTTAAAAAAAAATTGTTTGTTTTTTTTTGTATTTTGTTTTCTTTATCGTTATAAAAATAATAGAAATGCGCTGACTTCTCTACTGATTCAGATGAATGCATTTTGAAGGTACTAGAGGTCACAAATCGCTCACTCCTTTCAAGAACGTCATAAATCAAAATACTTGATTTTTCACGAGAATGTGTTTAAATGTTGAAAATATAAAACAATGTATTACAAATAAATATCAAGCCACTTACTGAACTTTTTACTGTGCAACAGATCTTTTTAGGTACAACCTGAAGTTTTTTTCTCCATTTGAAAAATATTTTGTATATTTAAAAAAATTATTAAGCAATACCTTTTCTTCAAAATGCAAAAACAACACTTTCTGCCCTGTAGCGGGTAAATATTTAGTTAAAAATATGCCTCTTTTGCTGGGATATAGTACATTTTTTGGGTATTCCAAAAACATGCAAAACTAAAAATTGACGATTTTCGATTTATGACGTTCTTGAAAAGAGTGAGCGAAATATGAAGTTATTATAGTGGAAATGCGATAATTTGTCACTCCTAGATTATGGGATATTGTCACTAGATTATGGGATGTTCGTAAAATTTACGACGGACATCCAAACCGTGGGGAGCACTGAGGCAACGTAATGAATGCAGTGTTTTACCAATATTTTATGTTCGTATTTTACGTAAAGTTCTCAAAAAACATGTCGCGTTTATTTAAAAATGTTTTTAGTAAACATTTTTGGTAAAATGCGAGTTCCTTATAATTGTACATTTTACGATAGTCCCGTATTCCCGTTTTCTAGGGTTAACAGGCATTAAGAAATACATTAAACCTCAATATAATAGACTAATTGGGGGGAGGAGGTGTCCATTAAAGCGGATAGTCCGTTATATAAAAAAAATGCTTAAAATAAAACAATAAACTTTAAAAAAATATAAACACTGTATATAAATATAAATAAACAATACAAAACACGAACAAAATTCCATTGTATTCGGGCACTTATAATAACGACGCGCTTTCTTTCGTTAATCTTGTTTTGAAAAATGAATCAAGTTTTGTTTGTCTTTTTGAAGTTTCGAGATATAGTTTGTGATTACCATGACCTGTACAAATTATTTACATGCGGCAACACTTGAATTTAAGTATATATGACATAAACATGAAGTTTTTTTTTATATATTATTTTGAGAAATAAAAAGACTTAGTTTTTTTATTCACTCACATTTTTATTAACAACCAACTAGTTTCGGCAACAACCTGTTGCCCTCTTCAGGGTGTAATTTATGACTTTTAGTCATAAATTTGACTTTAAGTCATTAATTAAACCTTGAAGAGGGCAACAGGTTGTTGCCGAAACTAGTTGGTTGTTAATAAAAATGTGAGTGGATCAAAAAACAAAGTCTTTTTATTTCTGAAAGTAATATATCAATATGATCCACAAAGTTAATGCTTTCAATATTCAAAACATTTTTTTTTACATTTTACCGGATTTTGTTTTTTATATTCGAAGTTTGTTAAATAGAGGTCCGTTATATTGAGGTTTTACTGTATATACATGGAGGTTCTCTATTATGTTATTGGGATTGCTTAAATTAAAAGTGGAATGGGAGTACCTTTTTATAAAACATTTTAAAATAAAGTCGTTTAAAAAAAAATCTTCCCATCATTTCGAGGTAACACAATCTTTTTGACACTTTTTTGGTATGAAAAAAAGATGACGAAGTATTGTTGGAGCTAACGCAGGGATCTTTGCAGATTGAATTTAGAGAAGGATGCAAAATTAAAAAGAGAGGAAACATCGAGGGTTCTGGGAGTGAGAGCAGCTGAGGCGGAGAAGGTGGCATCCGCAGCTGAGAGCGATTTGAGAATAGAACGGGAATGGAGAATATCATTGCAGGTAAATAAAGTTCTACATTTTCTGCAAGCTTTGGTATGGTGTTGAATCTCCTAGAATTTGCCTAGAATTTTCACTCATGAATTACATGCAATTATAGTAACTTTAAGCATAAAGAGTAAATCCACTCACGAGTAGGCATAGGCTATGAAACTTATAAAGTTGAAGCCTGAGTAGGGACATGATAAACGGTGTTGCATAAGCTGTAGCTAGATTTCAGAGTCACTTTGATGTTAAATAATAAAAAAAAATCTCACAGATTGTTGCTGTCATGTTCAACAGATGGCGCTGACGTTGCAGCAAAAAAACATTGTTTAAAAAAAAAATGTTTTTTTACGTGTCATAGGCATTATATACAAACACAGGATACAATTCACTGTGTCAAAATTGCAAAGCAATCAGCAAATTACTTTGTGAGATTAACCCTTTCCGGTCCCCCAAAGAAGTAAAAATACAATCCAGGTAGACAGTTACACGTTACAATGGGCTAAAATTCATTTGTCCTCTGCTCCACATACTGTTGTAATAAATACGAATGAAAAAAAATTTGACTGAACACACTATCGACTGGAAAGGTATTTCTACCCGTTCAATCGATTGATGCTTAAGGACGGGAAGGGTATTTTTACCTTCTGTGCTGGCCTCATTTCAAAATCAGAAAAAAAGAATTACATAAGTATTTATTGTTTTTATATAAATTCTTTAGAAAAAAATTAATGTCCATTACATATAAATCTTGAAAAAATATATAAAAAAGACTATTATACCATTAATTATATAAAACATTAAACCATGAGTGTAAGTCCTTCTCCAAGCACAAGAGCTCAGTCTCTTTTTTGGAGAGGCACAGCGAATCTAAAACTAAAAGTTTGCCATATATTTAAATGTGCAAATATTGTATAATTTAAAAAAAAATATATTAAATAAATATTACTACAGTATCTACTCAATGAATTAGGGCCACGCAGAATTTCACGCAATTTCTCAATTCAAACAGGAATAACTCAGAGAAAACCTTAAATAAAACAACATTGAATTTTATTTACACATGAACACTTTATTACGCTTAAATTATGCATATATTTTCATATGAATATAGTTAGTATTTAGTATTTCCACCTTTGGCAGAAATAACTGCCTCAATTCTTTTTGGCATACTTAAAATGCACTGTTTTATTATGTTTTTTATTTCTTCGTCTTCTGACCAATTTTTTTGAATATTTTTTTTTTGACAGTCTACTGTCGGATTTGGAAATGAGTAAACCTTATTTTTTAACATGCTCCATACGTTTTCTATAGGATTAAGGTCCGGAGAATTTCCAGGCCAGGGGAGCAAAGGCAGATTTTTGTTAGACAAAAATTTTATTATTGATTTAGCCCGGTGGCAAGGTGCCCCATCCTGCATGAAGGTGTATGGACCTTCTGTTGGGTCGAGTGTATGGTAGAAGGGCAATAAAATTCGTTCGAGGACCTGCTTATAGGAATTTTGGTTCATTGTTCCTTCCACGAAAAACAACGGCCCAAGTAAATTGTTAATAATACATGACCATATCATTGTTGCAGGGGGGTGTTTGATAACTTTTACCACACAGGCCTCATTGTAACGTTCCATTGGTGCTCTCCTGACGAATCGACGGCTCTCTGTCACGGCTTCTAACCGGCACTCATCACTAAAGATGACCTGAAAAATAATGAAAATTTAAGTTTAATTCAAATATATAAGTTTATTTACTAAAATGATATGTTGAAAATTCAATTTAAATAAATACCTTTTTCCAATCATCTACCGAGTAATTTCGATGTAGCCTGGCCCATTTTAATCGATCCGCTTTCATTCGTGGTGTCAATTTTGGTACTTTTACAGGGCGCCTGCATTTCAGATTTACTTCGTAAAGACGTTGCCTCAGTGTTGATACCGATATATTTATACCCTCTTCTTCCAATTTTATTTTTAATGTTTTAACTGATGCACTACGGTTTTTTAACGCACTTTGAACGATTTTTCGATCAGTCCTCGGTGTTGATTTTCTAATCCTACGACAGTTCTTTCGCCGATTGCTGGAGGCGGGTGACTGATTTTTTATTGATTTTGAAATTCTGTCCACTGTTTGATGAGAAACGTTTTCTTTTTTTGAAATTTCTCTATTAGATAGTATTCCTAATTTCAGTAGCACTATAACACTAGACTTTTTTTCCTCAGAAATGTCTTTACTTTTTCCCATTTTGTCTTTTTCAAAAAAAACACTTGTGTTTACAAAAAAAAATTATACTTTATGAACTAAAATTAAAAATTAAGTTTTTTTCACAAGACACGATAACTATATAACCTCTCTGAACAAAACAATAACCAGAACTCAAGAAACTTCACTAATAAATAAGATAGGACTAATTTTTGAACTTTCAACTATCTGTCTACCTGTGCTAATTAGGGACCTTTCTCAGAAAAAGGGTTTTAAATTTTGTAAAGGCTTAAATAATCCAGGTATATTTTACATATTATTGAAGGTAATATACATGATATTAGATGTCGATAGAAAACTTAAAGTATTTATGTAAAATAAATATAATAATCCAAAAGATTTCAGAGTATTCAAAAAAATAATGGGTGGCCCTAATTCATTGAGTAGATACTGTACTACCACTAATGTAGTAATGTAATGTTTAGAAAATGTATTATGTTGTACTTAAAATGTAACTATATTAACTAAATAATTAAAAAAATAAAAAATAAATAAAATATATATATATATATATATATATATATATATATATATATATATATATATATATATATATATATATATATATATATATATATATATATATATATATATATGAATATTATGTACCAATATCTTTGTTAAGGTGTTAACTATATGTACATAATTATTGAATCCCGTCGCCAGCGGTCCACAGACGTTAAAAACACCTATAATACTAATGATGAAAAAAATGTCAAATGATATTCGACATGGGACCTACGAGGAAAAAATCAATGTTGAATGAGATTCGGCATAGGACCGATAAGGGTTAAGGGTTTTAAACAAATGGAACATTTGTATTTTAATTTATAAAGATTCACTGGGTTAATACCAATTTTTATTAAAATGTATTGTGACCTAGGTTTGTGTCTAATCATCGGGCCCTCTTATCCCATCCAAAGCCAATACTTTTATTATTTATACTGCAATTTAATGAATAGTTCTAGTGCCAAATACGATAGGAAATGAAATGAAGTTTTGCAGAAGTCGATGTATCTAGAACTACCTTTAACCTTTGTCCGCCTGGTCAGCACGCTCGGCTACCGTTCTGGAGGTTCTGGGTTCGATCCCCAGGGGGGGACAAATAAATATAAGTGTTTTTTTCACTCTAATATTTATTCAATATTACCCTGGACTGGTACCTGAAGCGGATGGCTGATCACCTTTCCTTCATGTATTAAAGATCAAGATAACACTGCGTTTATATAATGCAGTGCCCTGTGCACCTTTGGGGTGCGGATAAGTGTTTGAAGAAGAGTGATGTTAGAAAAAACATTTTAAAACAAAAAACATTTTTATATCTCACGCAATAAAAATTAAATATGTATTTTAAAAATATATTAAAACATAAAAATGAAAGGAAGAATAATGGCGTACTGATACTACTGTTCTTCTAAAATTTCAAATTAACTCAAAGTTAATTTGAAATTATGCCAAAATGCGTGTTTCGGTGCATTTCGCATCATTATCAAACACTGTATGTGAAGCTTTGCTTAAATTTGTGAGTTTGTACCCTTGGGATCCCGAAAGATGAGGAGGAAATAGACGCTTTTTATCATATTTCATTGCATTGTTTAAAAATAGAAGTCAATGATTTATATTTTTACAGGAAACTATGATGAAAGACAGAGACAGAATATCAGAACTGCAGCAGGATATTGAAGCACTCAAGCATGTTGAAAAGGTTTGTTAAAAACTCTCTTGAAATGTGATCTTCTACATTCTAATCCGTATACCCTATCAATCCCAAAATTAAACCACTTACAGTAACAGAAAGGCTCTTACAAAAATAACTTCTAAGTGGACAAACCCAGTTTTGAACACACGCAAAATTTGTGAATAAAATAACTGGTCAAAGGATAATGAAAATTTTAAATCATGTTTTAAGGCATCTGCCAGTATGTAAAATAATTTCGGAAGAATCTTAATACATTTCATAAATATTTCATGGTCGTACAGGAGAAAGTGACCAAGTGCATTTGTTTACAAAAACGTGATCATTGACTATTTGACATCTTACTAGCTTAATATTGCCCTGAAAAATTCCCAAAGCGATTTTAAACTTGGAAGTATAATATATTGACTTGTTAAAAATGACAAACTGCATCGATGTTTATTTTCTTGCCAAACAAAAGTGACTTAAATATTTTGCTTTTTATATTTTGTTAGTTGGTTACTTTCTCCTGTACGATGACGATTTGTGCCAAATAAAAAAAAAACTTAACTCAACCGTACACGGTGACTTTTTGTTATTTTAACATCTCAAAAAATAAAAAGAAAAAAAATATGGAATTCCGGATATTTACAGTGCTTATGGCCTGTCATAGGCTGATTAAGTGATCACTTTACACACATGCAACGTTCACCAATTCTACCCATGATTGGTAACCACACTTACTCAAATTTTTGGAACTCCTAGATATATTGATCAATCTCGTAACACAGTACATAGGTCATAAGCCCTGTAAATCCTTAGACTTCCATATTCTTCTTCACCCATGTTGAGATGACAGAAAAGTAAAAATAACTCCTAAGTGGAGATAATCCAGATTTGTGAACAAATATTTGGACACACTCAAAATGTTGTAAATAATTTAACTGGTCAAATTATAACCTAAAATGATAAAAGTGAAAATGATATTTTCTGGCGTTTCTCATGTATGTGATTATAATGCAGGATACGGACCTCACATACTAATATAAGAGTTTCTGCTTAGTAAAAAGCTTCTTTACATCTCACCAGTCTCTAGTGAAGTTCTGGTGATTCAAGAACAAGGTTTCTAAATTGGTTCATATATATAGAACTTCCAAGAATTTGAGTAGTGTGGTTGTCAATAATGGGTGGAATTGGTGAATGTTACACGTGTGTAAAGTGATTACTTAAACCAGCCTATGACGGTCGTCAGCCCCGTAAATGCCCAGACTTCCATATTCTTCTTCATCTTTGATGAGACGTCAAAAAATAATATTGTGTATGCCTTTATTATGTATAATTATGTACACATAAAGAAATATTTAACATTTTATTATTTGATACAAAAATTATTAGGCAATTTTTTAAAGCGGTTTCGTACTATACCTATGTGCACCAATTTCAAATGACATCCGATAAATGGAGGGTGTTAGTTGCAAAATTAGAATATTACAAAAAAGTAGTAAAACTATATTAAATTAAAACTATGTACTAAAACTAGGGTTCTCAGCCCCGTAAATGCCCAGACTTCCATATCTTTTACATCTTTGATGAGATATCAAAGAATAATAAAAGGATTCAGGATTTGAATTCTTTTGTGTGTTTCAGAAAAACACGAAGCTCGAGGAGGAGCTGGAGTCCCTGCAGGCCAAGTACGCGGACGCGCAGACGACGCTAGAGGAGATCGGCGACGCGCTCAGCGCCGACAAGCTGCGCCTGGCCGAGGTGCTGGAGGCGGCGGGGGGTGTCGGGGGCGGCGATCCCGCGGGGGGCGTGGGCGGCGCTGGCAGGGGCCGCTGGACCAGCGACAGCCAGGCCACGCGCTGCCGCGGCTGCGACAAGGAGTTCAACATCGCCAGAAGGAAGGTATGAGAAATCGCTCGCTCCTTTCAAGAACGTCAAATCAAAAAACTTGATTTTTCAGGATAATACTTTTCTATTAAGGTTACGCAATCATATTACTTTCATTATCAGATAAATATCATTATGTTTCATATCACCAGAATCAACAGGCATAATTGTATTGGTAACATCTTTATCTGAAAATGTCATATTTTTACTATATTGTGTGAACATGTCGCTCACTCCGTTCTACAACATCATCTATCAAAAAACTTGATTTTTCAGGAGAATGTTTTTAAAGTTTAAAAATATAATAAAATGTCTTAAAAATAAATACCAAGCCACTTACTGAACTTTTTACTGTGCAACAGATACCTTTTCTTCAAAATGCAAAACCAACACTTTCTGCCCTGTAGCGGGTAAATATTAAGTTAAAAATATGCCGCTTTTGCTGTGATATAGTAAATTTTTTGGGCATTCCGAAAACATGCACAACTGAAAATTGTAGATTTTTGATTTATGACGTTCTTGAAAGTGAGCGACATGTCCATAAGTGTATTTCACTCTTGATTCAAATCTGACCATATAAAATCACAAATACATCAAGCAAAATCAAATATACCACGTTTGGCCAAAACTCTGAGCATGTCGCAATAAAGCTCTATAACACGAGTTGTCAACCTGGTCCGTACCGCCCGCTTCTTCTTCTTCTTCTTCATGAGCCCTCTGACCTCCACTGCTGAATATAGGCCTCTTCCCCTTTCCATTTCTTCCGGTTGGTTGCTGCTTGCACACAGTTTTTACCCCCCACAGCGATCATGTCCTCGGACCATCTCTTTTGGGGTCTTCCGACACCTCTTTTGTTCTCCCAAGGCTTCTATCGTAAAATTATTGGGGTCCTGTCTTGCCCACCAGTGGGCATTAACGACTTCACACAAAAAAGTGAAAAAATAACTCCTGATTGGAGAAAACCCAGTTTTGTGAACCAGTATTTGGACACACTCAAAATGTTGTAAAAATGGATAGATTACTACAATCATTTAATGAAACTATTTATAAAATGGCTAAAGCTAATGGTCAGCATGCTTGGCTACCATACTGGAGGTCTCGGGTTCGATTCCCAGGGGGGGGGGTTAATAAATATAAACTATTTTTTTTACTTTAATATTCACTCCATATTACCCTGGACTGGTATCTGAGGGCTGATCACCTTTCCTTCATTTATTGAAGATCAAGTTAACACTGCGTTTATAAGATGCAGTGCCTTATGCAGCATTGGGTGCGGATGAGGGTTGAAATGAAAAAGGCTAATTTGTAACCTTTCTTTCAGCATCATTGTCGCCGTTGCGGGCAGATATTCTGCGGGGCTTGCAGTGAAGGGTCCATGGCGCTCGAAGGGCACCCTCGTCCTGTGAGGGTGTGTGACACCTGTCGCAGTTCAGTGTCCAACACATGATATCACGCTATCCACTATTGTTAATCTCCATTTATCCTAAGCCCGAATACAGGACCCTAATTTTACGAATATTACGAATATAGAACCCTATTTATTGTAACTGCAGGCAGTTGGTAGAATTCCATATTGAATTGTTGGGTAATGTATCCAAAATAAAACAAGGTTCGTTGGATTGAATTCCACATTTATTTATGGATATGTTAATGCGTGACGCGTTTCGTCTTCTTAGGACATTATCAAACACTCTAAATAAATGTAGAATTCAATCCAACGAACCTTGTTTTATTTTGGATAGTGAAATAATAACAACAATAGAACCCTATGTTTGTGACAGTGAAATGAGTCACCTCGGGACCCTAATTTTACAAATATAGAACCCTTTGTTTGCGACAGTGAAATGAGTCACTATCTTTCATTAATTTATTTATAAATTTGGCGTTTAATTTGTAGAACTCTATTTTAATTTATGTATTAAATGTTAAATCAAACACTGATTGTTTTCAGTCTACTAAGTTGTATTTTATTGTTTAAAAAAAAACACATAAAATTAATCTTGTGACAATTGTTTCGCCTAGTTAAAATAAAGTCTTTTATCAACCCTGGCCCTAATTAGTATACTAATTAGGGTCTTACACTAATCACAAGTAACCGCAAACATTTGGCATCTCTCGTGCTCTACCGAATGTAAGCAGATAGAACACTTATAAACGCTTCACGCTCTCTACCAACAGATTTATTTACCAAGCGTTTCCCGCAAACAATGTGTTAAGGTACATTGAAACAAGTCCTATGGTCTAGGGTTAGCAGGCATTAAGTAATATAAACATGGAGGTTCTCTATTATGTAAATTGGAATGCTTAAATTAAAAGTGGAATGGGAGTGCCTTTTATTATGAAGAGTTAAGTTTCAAGGTAACAAAATCTTGTAAGCAGTTAGAATGCTTATAAGCGTCCCCTAATATCTACCAACAGTATGGAAAATACAGTTTTAAGCGTTTTTTAAACTTGTGGTCATCACTGCATCATTGTTTAAAATTTATTGAAAGTCACTTTCATTTCATGGTCTGTTCGGGCTTATTGATAAATCCTTTATATTTTATCGACAAATGTTATTTATTAAATAAATATTTTTACTGTTAGATTACTAAGCAATTTAAAAGACTTTTCCAGCCAAAGTAATAATTGTAGTACCTATCTCCGCTTTCAACGCTTTCATCAAAGTCTGCAATATTTGAAAGGATTACTCAATACATTGTGTGACCAAATAAATATATTGACGTGCCCTATGTAAAGTGCTTTAACTACATTTTTGTCAATTTTGAGATATTTAGTATATGTTTTCAACTCACCGTTGAATCTACAAATTTAAACAAACACAAAAAAATAAAAATAAATTACGCCTAGTTTTCAGATATAAGACGCTATCTACATCGAATTTTCGAAATGAACTGAACTCCTAAAATGCTAACTACTTAATTTTGACAAAGCATTAAGTTTTAAAACGATTGAATACAATATTTTATTGTGTTTTTGAATTTTTAATACTAGTTTAGAATTTCAGATAAAACCGTTAATCAATAAAAAAAAATACGTTGAAAAAATCTTCTAAGCTCTCTCCTGGAAAGTTACAAATTTGCCGATAGAGTACTTTATGTAGGGGCCGTTGATAAAATCTACCTTAGAATGATCAAAGTGCAAATTGACACCCTCTTTGTAAGAAAATATTTCCATAACTACGCATTTACTAAATTTTTTGATTATGATAACGTATGACATTTCATTTATCCAAAAATTAATTGATTTGTGTATGGCCAAGTCTGAGTAGGAATGCGAAACTGATGTTATTTTTATATTTAACTGTAAATTATTGATGTTTGCTTAACTTTAAACAGTGACAGTTTGCTAATCCGAATGCTCCGTAATCCGAGATGCGCTATAATCCGAACAATTTTTACTCTGATGACGGCGAGCAGCTGATGTCAGTTGAGTAAAAAATTACACCTTCTGGAGCTGCGAAAGCTTTCATCATAGCTATCAACTAAGCGGAAGAAGTCGTGCATAATATGGACTGAGAAATTGATGGTTTTGAGACGAATGTGTGATCTAGCCCTTAAACACCATCTAGGTTTGTTGGTTTAAAAGAAAATATCAATTTTTTTCAAGCTAAAGTAAAAATGTTAATTTTTCAAATTATTCATTCAGTACTCAATCTCTCTCTCTGGTCTCAATCCTGCGGATTGGTCTGTAGCAACAGATGACATCTCTTTTGCCATTCTCGCCTATTTTCGGAAGTCCTCTTCAGCTCCTCATTCGTCGAGCAGTCCATGTCTTCGCATAAGTCACTTAGGTATTCGTGGCGTGGGCGTCCTCTGGCGTTTATTCCCTCAATCGTCCCCTCTATTATTTGGTGCAGGAAACCCTCTTGTCTTAGCACGTGGCTAATCCATTCGGCGCGTCTTTTAGAGATAGTCGCGAGTAGGTCCTTTCTTTCCTTGATCAATCGTTGTATCTCGTCGCTGGAGATGTGGTCTCTCCAGGATATCCCGAGCATTCTTAGTACTAAATAAAAATGAAAATAAAGAGCATTTTCATACACCGAAATTTCCTGTTTTCTCTCATTATTCTTAAAACATTCAGTAATCTAAACGACCCACTGCACGATTTACGTTCGAATTATCTAGCTGGCACTGTATATTTACTTCAATATTTTTTGTTATGTACATACGAATATGCTTGTAAATTTGACCACACTTGTCTAAATATGTTTGTATATTATAAGATCTAAAATGTCCATTAAGTAAATGAAAAGAATATAGGTGACTGTTTTCTGATTACATTATTGTATGACTTTTTGAGATGTTATTCCTGTTTGGTATTCAATATTTTTTCATGAATGATTTTTATATTATTTGATGTCCAGGGATGAGGATTTTTTTTGAGATCATTTGAAAAAAGTTGAATTGCACGGGTATTATTGATTTGGCATTAATTTTGTGAAATAACATGATTTAAATATAAAAATTGAACAATAAGACCTACCACTGTTGAGTTTGTTAATGTATGAAGATTTTTTTAAAGGAGTAACCCGCAAAGTCTCTATTTTTAGAGTAAGGATAGGGAAGGTAAATGAGAAAATTACATCGCAAACACCCAGACCAGTTGAAAATAAATATTTCTTGAATTAATTTTGCAATTGGCGGAAATCGAACCTGCGATGCCAGTTTTGCAGTCAAGCGTCTACCCAACTACATTGTCAATTCCCTGTCAACTGTTGAGAATATCTGTAGTTCTCAAAACTAGTTGTGTCTACATTGATGAACTCAACAGTGGTCTTAAACAAGTGGTCTTATAACAGTGGTCTTGTTGTGTATGTGGATATTGTTATTATTTCTATGATATCCTATTATATATATTATTTATTTAATTAAATTTATTTAAACTTCATGTACAGAAAAAAAAGTACATTGGCGGGCTAGTTGCTAAAAAGTATATTACATAGTATAAGTCGTACAAGTTGTAATATTTCAATTGAAATTCATTCTTTATCACAAGAATGGACAAGAAATGGATATTTTTTTTTCACTTGTCATAGCATATGCAAATTAAACGATGTATAACGATGTATATCACAAATCGAAAATGAATTATTTTTGCTTTGTGTATCTTACTTTTGACCAAGCTTTACATAAAGTCTTTTTATTCCATTTTTATGATCTCTTTTGTATTTTACATAAATTGAGAATTATTTATTCGTTTGATAAAAAAATTATTATAATTTTTTAATAAAATAAAACCGAGAAGTGCCTCAATTACACACTTATATCTCGAATAATTTAGTTTTTTTTAATAAAAAAGTTTAAGATATTTATAAAGCTTAAATAAATGTTAACAAGTAAACAGATACAGTAAAAAACATTAATTTGAAATTGAAGGGATTAAAATAAAATAAATATGTAGTTTATTAGAATGAATTAATTTTTTTTTATAAAAACTCATACATGACTGATGTCTTCTTTCTTAACGCTTATCTGCACCAAATGGTGCATAGGGCACTGCGTCATATCTACACAGTTTCATGATTGTTAATTGCATGAACGTAAGGTGATCTGTCCCGCGCTCTTTGTTTAGGGTGATAATAAAATAATATGTCAGTGAAAATCACCAATATTTATTTTTATCCCCCCAGGAATCAATCCCGGGAAGTACCGTAGCCTATTATGTTTACCACTAAACTACAGAGGCGGACAAATTGTGATGTAACAAGGCGTGATAACACAAGCAGTGAATGAAATTGATTAAAAATAAATTTGTTTTTGTTATTTTGGTAAAAAAAAGAAAAACTTATTTAAAAATTTTGATTATAATATTTTTTAGGGGGGTGAGAATTACATTATGTTTTTCAAAATAAGCCTAAATTTTAATCATGAACATTTAAATTATCTGGCTTTTACTGTATCTAGTTTTGTGCTGTTACATGTTTATTCATATTACAAAACAACTCAAAGAACAAATTAAATTTATAAGACAAATTAAATTCTTCAAAGTATGGTTTAAAAAAAAATTAAATGGTGATCTTTTTTGTGTTGGGGTTTTTTTTAAAGAAAATTAATTGGTGATTTTGATGTTTCTCTTATTTTAAAACAAAATGCCTTGTGTCAGGTATAATTTGTCAAAATACTACTTGGATCAAGATTTGCTGTGCTATTTAATTGTAAATCTAAAATAAATTTTTTAAACAAACTGCGCAATAAACAATAATCATTATTAATCAAATAATGTACATTTTACATTTTTTATTTAGTTTAGTCTGTGTACCTATGTATTTAATATTAATTTATTTTACTAAGATTTATAGTTATTTCTTACTCTTAAAAGTGCAATAAATAATAATGTGTATGTTTTTAAGTTAATATTTATTAAAAGGTAATTATTTATATAATATAAGTTTAAACTATTATTAATATGTATGTTCTTAAAGTCATTATAAAAAAGCAATTACAAGTAATAAAACATAGAATTATTTTTAAAAAAAACAGAATTTCAAATAAAATGTTCAGAAATCCAAAAATATGTGATAAATAATTCTCAATTGTAAAATGATCTATTGAAAACTTTTGAAAAGTAAATATTTTCTTCATGCTACATCTTGATATGTGGTATATTTTTCAGGGGTTAGATCCAGTGCTTGAGTACAATAAATTAAAAAATATTAATTATGTTTTAATAAGCTCATAAAAAACGAAATACGTATTTCAAAAAATTAAATAATTAAAATAATTTTTAATTTATGTACATCTTGTCTGTATATTGTTGATTCTTTATTATATTAAACGAAGTGAATTGTCCGCCTCCGTAGTGTAATGGTCAGCACGCTCGGCTACCGTTCTGGAGGTCCCGGGTTCGATTCCCAAGGGGGGTAAAATAAATATTAGTGATTTTTTCACTGTCATATTTATTCAATATTACCCTGGACTGGTTCCTTGAAGCGGAGGGCTGATCACCTTTCCTTCATGTGTAAACGATCAAGATAACACTGCGTTTATATAACGCAGTGCCCTATGCACCATTGGGGTGCGGATAAGGGTTTAATTAAAATTAAATTAAATATGTTTTGTTGAAATATTACATGATCTGAATGTAAATAACAATAATATTTAGGTTTTAAATTATTTTAATATTGATCATTTATATTTAAAAAAAAAAGACATTTCCTATCTAAGACAAGATTTCGGATTGAAAATTCTTCTTGTAAAAAAATATTCAGTTTAAAATGTGTGAGATTAGATTGCTACAAAATTTTTGCAATCCTTTCTTTAATTCAAATAAGATAATATAATTTATATTTGAAGCACTAACTTTGTGATTTTCCATTTTATAATTAAAATGTAACTTTGTTTTAAAATCACTATAAATATTTTATTATTACTTAATTATAATGTCTACTGGTTTCGAAGCTAACCGCTTCTTTATCAAGACTGATTAAAACAATTAAGCAGTATTAATAGTATTAATCAGTCTTGATAAAGAAGCGGTTAGCTTCGAAACCGGTAGACATTATAATTAAGTTATAATAAAATATTGATGGTGATTTTAAAACAAAGTTACATTTTAATTATAAATAAGATGAATTTTTGCTGTTAAGGTATGTAAAATTGTTTTATAGAACTTTTGAAAAGTGTATAGTAATATTCCTATGTATGTTTGTAAATTTTGCTTCAAAGAATTTTATAAATTTATATATAGAAAATAAAGTATGTTGTTGAGAAGATATTTTTTATTGCATATATTATTAACATTGCCACTTATCATTAGCTTCTCCGAGAGTGTGGCTGAACCTTATAGTTCCAAAGAAGTATGGATGAGGTATTATTACATCTTTGCGTACAACTTAAGCATCAAAATTTTTTTTTAAATTTAAAAATAGGACTTGTAGTGACACCTGTTGATTCCTTTGCATGGTTTCTTGAATTTTTTACTTTACTTATAACCCTTATCCGCACCCAATGGTGCATAGGTCACTGCATCGAATTGACGCAGTGTTATCGTAATCATTACTTACATGAAGGCAAGGTGATCACTCTTGCGCTTCAGGAACCAGTCCAGGGTAATATTAAATAAATATTACAGTGTAAAATCACTTATATTTATTTTCACCCCCCCTGGGAATCGAACAAAGGACCTCCAGCACGGTAGCTAAACACGCTAACCATTACACCACGGAGGCGGACTTTTACTTTCTTTTCTGGAATTTTTACTTCCTTTAACATAATAAAATAAAACAATTATAACATTTTATTTATTTTTTTTTTTTATTTTTATTGAAAGGGATAATTAAAACACATTTCTCTTCACACATTTCTTTATATATATCAGTGTCAGTACAAATTGATATTGAATACCTTTTAAATATAAAAAAAAAACAGAAAAACATAAACTATTGCTTAGTTAATTAAAATATTAACATGAATTATTAAGAATAAACTTTGAAAAAAAAAGTATCTTTTTAGAGAAATGAAGTCATAATAATATATTTAAAAAAGGTATTAAAACATTTTTATTTTAAAATAGGTATAATAATAAAATTAAATAACTTTATTATAAAATGAAACCTTGGATAAATTTTTATTTTTTATTTCGAGCAGCTAACATCTAAAGTGGCCTACATAAGAGTAAAAGCATTAAAACATTGACTGCCAATAGAATACAATATTTTCTGTTTTATGGTTTAATTTTATCAAATAGACATGAATTCAATAATTGTATTAAGGTGGAGACTGACCGGAGCATTTCGTCTTAACATAACGTCGTAACATCGCTTGTGGGGAGCATCAGCCAGCATCCAAAACTATGGATGGAGCGCTTGGCTCGCTGTACTGACTGCCTGAATGCTCGCATCGTAACATGTTTCGTTACGACAAAATGCTCCGATTAGTCGTCGCCCTTAGATTTCATATAATTTTATGGTAAATCATTGAGTATTTTCATGTGTCAGACACGGGTAACTTTAAAGGGGCAATTGGAAGAGTTAAAAATATGTATGGTGCTGTGTCAAACACCTTGTCAAGGTGAGTGCGGAGTCGTGTCACTCTGAAAAGCAATTTATATAGTGCTTGTGTTTGACAGCTCAGAAAATGAAGTCAAAATGAGGTAAATAGTGTCTACCACTTGTGGCCAGCAGGGGGCAATTGGAATGTCTTGTGGAAGTGACATGACAGTCAACGTGTAAAGACTAAGAAGCATATCAGGTAAGAATCTTCGAGATAGAATAAGAAACACCAGGATCAGGGAAATATGTGAGATCGAAGATGTCGTTAGGTGGGGAAGGCAACGAAGGAGACAATGGTATGCGCATGTGAGGAGAATGGAACCATCCAGACTCCCCCTCATCGCACTATACGGCCAACCCCATGGTAGACGACTCCCGGGCAGCCCACCAAAGAGATGGGTCGATAGCTGGGAATCGACATCGCAGGAGGCTAATCTCTCTTGAAAACAGGCCACAAGGCCTACAACAAGATGAAGAAGAAGAAGCTTATTGATTTTGATTTTGAAAGTGATGATCAATTATTAAATTCAGTAAAACATTTCCTTTTAATGCTTATTTTTTGTTTGTTATTCCATTTCATCACTTCTTAACTCTCAATATACCCAACTATTTTTAGTGACTTTTGATTAATTCATGCGGCGGTGACTTTGTGCTAAAATCTTTCCATTTTTAATTCATGTTTTGCTTAGTAAATACTAGTATTTCTTCAAATCTATTGTGACACGCGTTTCGACGCATTCTGCATCATTTTACAGTGTTTGAAAATGATGGGGAATGCCACGAAACACGTGTCATAGATTTAGTGTTAACTAAGTAAAACTTTTTGAAAAAAAAACAATTTTTTTATGAGATGTTTCGATATGTTTAATTTTTGCAATGATATATTCTAATCAAAAACATTGTAATATTGACCACTTTATTTCGATGCTAGCTCTCATGAATTCAAATTATGTTTAGTGGCATAAATTATACATAAGTAATTAGGTACTAATATTAAAATTCAGTGGGTAAAAATATGTTCTTAACACTCTAAAGGGTTATTTTTATTGCTTATCTATTACATGATTGACAGTATTTACAAATTCTAGTAGTTACTATTAGTCCTATATTAAAATTCCATGCGCGGCGCAGTATTTCTTAAACCAATACATAAACATACAAATGAGTTTCAATAAATTTGTAGAAGTGACATTTATACAAATAAATTGAGTTAATTGTATTTTATCCTTGTAGTGGTAAGCTTCATCAGCGTTTTTCAAACATAATAAATATAAATAATAAAACCCTTATCCGCACCCCAATGGTGCACCATTGCATAGGGCACTGCATTATATAAACGCAGTGTTATCTTGATCGTTTACACATGAAGGAAGGGTGATCAGCCCTCCGCTTCTGGTACCAGTCCAGGGTAATATTGAATAAATATTACAGTGAAAAAATCACTAAGATTTATTTTACCCCCCTTGGGAATCAAACCCGGGACCTCCAGAACGGTAGCCGAGCGTGCTGACCATTACACTACAGAGGCGGACAGAACAAACATTTTTTCAAACATAATTATATTTAGTTGAGCAGTTGTATTCTAAAACCAGTTTGAATTAAATATGGTGCAGCTTACACTTTTTTTAACTTGTTAACTACCATGTCAGTTTTTCGGAATTTCTGTCTAAAAAGCCAATTTCATTTAATCATGTTCAATGCAAATATTCCTTTATTTCTTGATTTTGAATACATTTTTTATAATTATATTTTCTGTTCATTTATTAAAAAATTTTCTGTTCATGTAAGCCAGCATTGATTTTTGTTCTCTTCCCATGCGCCATCTATCCATATTAGCACTGATATACTAGGAATTTTACTGTAGCTGCACGAATACGGCAAGTAAACACAGTACGAGATAACTCGTAGTCAGCGTCCTAGCAATGAATGTATCTACGAGTTACCTCGTATTTGGCAGTCAGCGTGTTAAAAATTGAAATTTTTTCGTTTACCAGATTTGGTCACATCCTTGATGGAGAATACACTTGAAGCATCAACTTTCAAACGATCTTTACGAGGTAATATAAGTCAAATTCTCGTAAAACCTATAGATTCAAGTAACGAACACCAAGTAGAAGAACCAGAACCAAAAAAACGTAAATATTGCGCATTTTGTTCGTACAAAAAGAAAAGAATGCCAAAATTAGTGTGCTGTAAATGTAAAAAGTCAGTATGTGGCGAGCATAAAGTTGATGTGTGTGTAGTCTGCGTTTAAATTATCACTGTTCACTAAAAGTCTGATTGTGTTTGATGTTTGTCCTACGCAGAAGATTTAAAAAAAACTTAATAGTTTATTTAAAAAAAATGTTTTACTTGATTTTTCAGTTATTTTTTGTTTGTTTGTGAATTCAGGAATAATATTAAGTTTCTTCATAATAAAGAGCTGCGATCGTATTTTGATTGATAAAAATGTGTTTTGTTCTTAGTTTATTTCCTAACCTATATTTCCTTCAAGTAATAAACCTAAAATAGGTATATTTTTGCCTATAGACGGTCAATTATATGTGTACGTCTCTGAGATGTATGCAGTTTCCGTAGTGTAATGGTCAGCACGCTCGGCTACCGTTCTAGACGTCCCGCATTCGTTTTCCAGGGGGGGGGGTTAAATAAATATAAGTGATTTTTTCACTCCAATATTTATTCAATATTACCCTGGACTGGTACCTGACACGGAGGGCTGGTCACCTTTCCTTCATGTGTTAACGATTGAGATAACACTGCGTTTATATGATGCAGTGCCCTATGCACCATCGTGTGCAGATGAGGGTTTGCCAGGAGCGGTCAAGTGGATGGAGAGTCTAACCCTTTGCCCGCAATATGGCCTAATAGTCTAGAAAACTCTATTTACCGCCATATGCCATACAAAAAGTAAAGCAACATCGTTCCGATGTAACATATAATTTTGCTGGTTCCTTCAATGACCTTACAAACGAGTTATTGGGTTGATGCAAAAGTTTTGACCGTTTTTTACATATATTTTTTTTTTAAATTTTTTTCTTGTGTATTATTTATTTAATAAATTATATAATTTCCATAATTTCTTATAACCTTCTTCCATCTTTCTATCAACTTATTAATACCAGTAGTATAAAATTCCGCGGATTTTAATGCGAAAAATGAAGTAAGGGATGTTTTTACCTGCTCTATTGAATAATTTTTTTCATCATTAAAATTTTTTCGCAGTGATCAGAATAAATAAAAATCAGAAAGAACAAGATCTGGAAAATACAGTGGATGCTTGATAACATCCCAATTTAACTCATTTAGCTTGTGTTGGGTCATCATAGCCACATGTGGTCGCGCGTTGTCGTGATGAAACACTGCCCCTTATCTGTTTACCAATTCTGGTCTATCCTTTTGAAGGACCATGTTCAATTTGGATAATTGCTGACAATATCGTTCTGCTGTACTTGTCTTATCGTGTTCCAAGAGTTCAAAATACACAATACCCTTATTATTCCACCAAACACAAAGTATAACTTTTTTTTATGGATTTCGGCCTTCGAAGTTGTTAATGGGGCTTGTCCAGGTATAGTCCAATGTCTTTTTCTTGTCACGTTGTTGTACACGACCCATTTCTCATCTCCCGTCACCAAACGATGCAAAAAAGGTTCATGTTTTTGTCTCGCACTCAAAGCAACGCGCGTTGAAACACGATCCAATAAATTGGCAGCCGACAATTGATGAGGTATCCAAACGTCGTACCGCGAAACCATTTCCATACGCTTCAAATGTCTTAATGCGATTGTTTGGTTGACTCCCATCATTGACACAATCTCCCTGATGGTTAGACGTGGATTGGTGTCAATTATGACTTTTAATTCGTCGTCATCAGACTTCAATGGCCGCCCGGTACGTGGTTTATCAATGAGTGAAAAATCTCCAGATCGGAATTTTGCAAACCATCTTCGTACCTGTCGAACTTTGATGACATCTGCTCCATACACTTCACAAATGTTTTTGGTTGCCACACTCGCGGTATTGTCTTTACGGAATTCATAAAGTAAACAATACGTAAATGCACTTTATCGAACGACACTTTGAAAAAATACAAGGGGTTATTACTGTATTCTGGCCAGGCCAAAACTGAATAGAAAGTAGAGGGAAAGCATCTTTTATACAATGGAATCATAAAATAAGAAGATACTATTCATAATTTATGAATTTTTTTTTTTACCTGGGATCATAAAAAACGGTCATTACTTTTGCATCAACCCAATACATTGAGTAAAACATTTATGCTTGAAATCAAGAAAAAAAATATGAAGAAGGCCACTAAGGAAAAAATACAAAATCCCTTATAAATGTCACTTCTTTCCTTTATTTTTTAACTCCCTCAAAAAACTTTCAACCTGTGATAAAGGGACTTTTGATAACATTAATTCTACCAAGATGTGCTGAAACAGAATTTGGGTTGTGTTAGATATTTACAGATGGACTGTTTATTATTTTGCATGTGCAAATCTAATTGACGTGATTGGTAAACAAGAATTGTGATTTTAAATTCATCTATGTATTTGAGTTAAAATTCTAAAATTAACGATAACCTCAGTTCTTGTGCTTAATTACATAGAATATTTTATTGCTGTTTTAAAATAATTTCAATTATTCATAACATGATTCATAATTGCAAAACTAATCCATAAAATTAAAGCCCAGTGAAAAATAATAAGTAGTCATTTGATTGATATTTTTTTTGTTGGTAACAGTTTATATTTTGTCATTGTGTTAGGAATATATATTTTAAAAAATATTTATGCTTACCGTTTTATGTAATTATTCTGATCTTTTAATTTGACAACTAATCACATGTGATTGATAACACTGACCATTTAAAATTGGTAAGTACAGACCATTATGATAAACATATGCTGACAATTTATTAGATTTATTGACCAAAATACCAAAAAGTAAAAATGTTAATTTCTGATCTATTAATTAAACAACTAATCACACAAATATTGATCAATGACATGATCATTTATACAATTGGTAAGTACAGACCATTTTGATGTAAATATTACTGACAAATTATTTGATACACTGACCAAAATACCAAATAATAAAAATATAAACACCTGATTTTAATTTAACAACTAGTCTCATATATGTTGAATGATGATACTGACTGTTTATAATTGGTAAGCACATACCATTTTGATATACAAATTACTGACAAAATATTTAATACGAAATAAATATGTCTTTTAAAATTGTTTCTGGACAAAAATAAATTAATGGCATTTATAATGGATTTACCGATTGTTGTTATACAGGAAATATTATTGAAACAGGTTTATTTTTTTCCTTTGTAATATTTTTAAAATATCCTGTGTAAATTCAGAAGGTAGAATGTATTATTTGTCCGATAAAAATATGTATATAAAATTATCTTAACAATTCTTATTTACATATCTACATTAGAATTTTGTTTTGATTATTTACAATATTATTATTGTATAATGAGACCTAGAAAACCATATTCGATACTGGTATTATTTGAAGTATCTGCCTTGATAGTATGCCCTCGAAGTTCATTCAATTCACAGCAGCTAGAGTAGAGGCAACACAGAGGATTGTAACTGCGATGAGAGATGATTCTAGAAGAAGCAAAAGTTAGTTTATAATATAGATTGATTTTAATATTTACCTCACTGATGATTGGTGCTGAGATTACTAAAACAGAGTACAGAGATTTAAATCACGGGAAAGATGAATTGATCATAACATTCAAATAAAGTAGGGAACAAAATTAAGAAAATGTGTTAGATACATATCGCTCACTCCTTTCAAGAACGTCATAAATAAAAAAACTTGATTTTTCAGTGTTAAAGTTTAAAAATATAATACAATATTTTAAAAATAAATATCAAGCCACTTATTGAAGTTTTTACTGTGCAACAGATCTTTTAAGGAAAAACCTGAAGGTTTTTTCTCCATTTGAAAAATATTTAGTATATTTAAAAAAATAATTAAACAATACCTTTTCTTCAAAATACAAAAACAATACTTTCTGCCCTGTAGCGGGTAAATATTAAGTTAAAAATATACCTCTTTTGCTGGGATCTAGTACATTTTCTGGGCATTCCGAAAACATGCACAACTGAAAATTGACAATTTTTGATTTATGACGTTCTTGAAAGGAGTGAGCGATATGTTATATGGATTAACTGCAAATTGTTACTGTATCCACCCTTGTATTGTCATCTCTGGATCTCTGCTGCTGAGACATGGACCATAAAAGCAGCAGAAAGGAGAAAACTTGACGCTTTCAAAATGTGGTGTTTGAGGCGCATGCTCCGAATTCGGTGGACAGCTAGACGCACCAACGAGTCTATTCACAAGGAAGTACACTTAGATGGCTTGACTCTGACTAATGTCTGTACGCCACGGATTCTTCAGTTCTTTAGACACGTTGCGCGTGGCAATGAGGATAGCTTGGAATGAAGAGTTGTGATCGGTGGCCTGGAGGGGAAGAAAGGAAGAGGAAGATCCCCACCCGATAGACCGATAAAGTTTAGTCAGCAGCAGGCACCTCGATGGTTGGAGCGCTACATGCAGCGCAGTCAAGGGATAACTGGAGAAGAGTCATTGCTTCCACAAGGGTCACAACCCTCAGTAATGAGGATAAGACAGAGAAGAAGTCATCCCTGGAAATCACGATGGTCAGCAGTAATCGAGACGAAAGAGTAAAAGACCAATGAAAAAGTACAAAACTTACCAAAAATAGCTGCAGAACTCCTGTTGTCCGGTTTCATGCTGTATGATTCCACTTCGTCCAAGAACTGATAATTGGCCTTGAAGCCAGTTCCATCCAGCCTGTCGTTAGATCTAAAAGTTACCCTGAAGAACTTTCTGTCTGATTCGATGTGGAACTCTTTTAGCTGCCCACAGTATCGGTTATATTTTCTATCTCTGGCCATAAAATTTGAAAATTCTACATAATCGCTTGCTGATATTGCTTCACACCTGCAAATTGATATTTTATTTTTATTTTGAATATTTGATTAGTAAAAAAGATTTTCATATGTGGATGTAATAGATTTGTGAATTTATTCATCAGAGAATTATCTGAGTAAATGACTCTCCCAACCTATGTTGGAGCCATGACATCAATTTATGATCTGCAAACAGACTGTGGAGGGTAAATATGAGAAAAAGCCCTTTAAAAAATTCTGGTCCGATCCTTGTGAATAGACAATGAGTAGAGTATATTTTAAAAACACTTTTATATAACTTTATTTGATTTGATGCTGTAAAAACTCGTCAATTATATTTTTTAATTTTTATATTTGTAAACTTTTGCCTGATAATTTTAAGTGTTAACAAAATAACAACAGCAGTGAATGAGATCGGAAATTTAAATAAATTAAAACAAGGAAATAAGTGTTTTTTTAGATCTATTCTTATAATTTTATTTCGAATTTTGTATGAAATATTTCTTTGGGTTTAGAATTAAACATATTTTTTGAATTATCAAAAGTTTTGAGCAATTGAATCAGAATTAAGAAATACATTTTTGAATTATGGCAAAATTCGAATGATGGTTGTTCTACTTTTTACTGTATTATTTACTCACGGCAGAACTCCCTCTACATCAAAGTAGGTGAAGTGCAGATGAACCTTTTGGTGTGGTGCTCCATGGAAGAAGTAATGGCACTCCGTGTCCCTCGGGTAAGGCCCGGGATAGTTGGGCGAACTGAATGTCCCGTTCCCCGCCTCCGAGCTGTTGTACACAAAGGCACACGGGAACTCAGCTAGTTGCTTTCCCTGGGTTATTCCATAATCTGGAAATCACACGTTGACAATATCTATTAACTGAAGCCCTGGTAAGTTTTCATTTAAATAATATCATATTTCTTAACACTATTTTTATATCACAAACTTTAACACATAGAGCACTTGTCCACTACCCGGAATTTTACCGCCCGGCACGTCAATTAGCGTTTTAAAGCGATGATTGGCTTGTGCTATTGTCCATATTTCTTCGGATCAGTGCTCTTGATCGGTGCGTGTAAATTTGCGCGTGAATTCAATCACACTAAACTATCGTATTTGTTTTTATTTTTCAAAACCGGACTACCGGACGGTGAAATCCCGTGTAGTGGACAAACGCCCGTATGGTTAACGTATATTTTGTTCAATTTTTAACTTTGATACAGCTTTTTTATTTGATATTTTAAGTTTACCTTGTGTTTTACCTATAAATTAAAATTATAATTTTATTTTGAAATATATATTGTAAAGCGTTCTCCCTCCCTAAACACAAGCAGTGCGCTTGAAAGAGATAACTCGTTACTAAATTATTGTATCGTCAAATGTTAGTCTAATTTTGACTTATGTTATAAATTTAACACAATAAATAAAAAATAAAAAATCTGTAAAATGTTGAATATTAATATTAAAAGATTTTTTTAATTGTGGGATACTATATATTTCAGTTATTATGGTTTTCCCAATGACAGAATAAAATGCTTTATCTGGAGCTTTATCACTTTTTAAAAAGAGACTGGAATAGAAATGTTTGTAAATAGAAATATGTATTATTTTACATTTTATCTTTTTAATATATATGTAACGGAATTTCAAATTTTTGGGCATTAATTTAAAAAAATCCATAAAAAATCCATACATTTTACATTCCTCCATTATTTAGATAAAAAGTATTATGAAGTTAATGATGTTAATAATTTACAGGATGAGATTTTAAAATCATCATTTTAATGCCTCTAATCTTTTAATATTTTTCAGGCCAGACACTAAATAATTAAAGATATGTTTAAATGTAGTATAAATTTAAGATACTTACTTTCAGTAAAACTATAAAAGGCTTTGAATCCTCTAATGTAACGAGAAGAATATATCCCCCTAAACTCCAGCATCATACGAGGTCCATTGGACATGATTGGTCTTGGTAAGTTGGTTCCACAAAAGGAATCAATTTTCTCCATTCTTCCATCAATATGCACAAATGCTTGTAATGCATCAATGCTATCACATCTGGAAATAATGAATTGGATATAAATTAGGATGCATTAGGTACATTCAAATTCGTAAATTTTTACACAAATAAATAAAAAATTGTTCAGTGAAATTAATATTGATTGAGAGTTTTTAAAAAAAATTATCTATTCATTCTTTGTATATGTTCCTAGGAAATATATTTATATCATGTTGATAAAAAAATTACTTTCTATTTCTAATTTAAAATAATACAAGTAATAATATGTGATAATTTAATTAGGAAATTAAAAAATAGCTCAAATCCATTAAAGTACACTCTTAGAGCCATATAAAACTGTACACTTTTTGAATGCGTTACCGTTTTTTCCAATTTTATTTGGATGGATAGTTTAAAGTTTTAGAGTCTAGGATAGCCAAGATTATCTGGTAAAAGTCTTAGGTATCCGGTAATAAAAATCTATTTAAAAACATACAATACAGTAGAGTTTTTTCTTGTCATCTTAGAATCTAAGCATATACGCAGTATTTGCTCATTAGGAATATTGGATTTAACTAAAAAGATTTTCACATTATTTACAAAAAACAGTAATTTCATTAATTATCATAAATTTAAGCAAGTTGGTTTGTTCAAATACCATATGCCATACCGATTATATGTCTTTTATTCTTTGTTATTATAAGATTAGTAGGTACCAATTTATTATAATATTTTAATGTTAATTTTTTGCTTAAATAATAAAATCACATGCTTTTGAATTTAAAAAAAATTTACTTATAGTTTTCAAGCATTCTGAATCAATTAATATTTATTACAGTTAATAAGTTCAATGATTTTTTCATACTCTTTGGAATCATCTGTTGGGTGGTAGAGGTTGAAGTCTTGAAAGGTAATCTGTATTCTTTCTTTCCCTCTACCCTGGAAGTCGTATCTACAGTGCGACCGAGCAGGGTACGGAGAAGGGTAATGTGGTGATGTCAGGGTCCCGTTCTTACTAGTATCGCTGTTGAAAACTGCGTCACAACTGGAAGCTGAAAAAAAGTTTATAAATACTTTAATAAACTATACATATTACCAAATACTTTATCTTTGCTTTTAAAATTCCTTTTCTGGCGTAAATGGTGCAAAGGGCAGCGCATCAATCTAATCATTGACTTTATTGTTAATTATGTGAAGCCAGGATGATAAGTCCTGAGCTTCGGATTCTTGGATATAGGAGTGGAATATCTTCGATGCGATGCAGATGGTGAAAATGTAATAAAGTAGCTCAGGATGAAGGGGATACTGCTATTTGTGAAAGGAAATAAAAATAAAAGAGGAGGAATAATAAGTACCTACTATAGAATTGTTCACTCACTCACTCAGGGTTGCATGCCTTTACCCACACTAGATTTTGTAAATTTAATACTTCTAATACAAACAGTATATGTTCATTGAGCAAAAATATTAAATAATTGCAAAAATACCAAGGTAAGTATGTTCAAAAGATGAAAAGAAAAACTTAATACTAACTGAGTAGGTAAGTTGATACAAAAAAAAGAAAAACTAATTTTAGCCACCCAAAATTCATAAATTGTTTGTATTCACATTTTTTCAGCTCCGGCTAAAATCGTTCTACAGATAAGTTTGTGGAAGTAAGTACCTATGTATTTTTGCAGATAGGTACCTAAATTGATTTTTCACTACATTACTTCTGCGCACGCGCAAATTTGAAAAATCTGACGTCAGAGGCATTTGACAGCATTGCTGTCAGGTGTGTGCCTGTCAAAATTAAGTTTTTGTGTTGATTTTCCTGTAATGGGGGTTATGTTTTGATGTACATTTGTTTAATCGTATAGATTTGTAAATTTATTGATCGATAAAAAATGGGGGATGCAGACGGTCAGGAAGACCTTCCATTTTATGTGGATATAGCGAAAGGCGGTCGCGCAAACTGCAAAGGGTGCAAACAGAAATGTCCAGATAAGGAGTTGAGGATCGCTAAATTAGTCGCCAGTCCATACGGCGAAGGAAAGAAAATGAAATCTTGGTATCACGTGGATTGTTTGATGACAGCATTTTTAAAACAACGGCCCACGACCAAACGGATCGACAGCCCGGATGATATTGGAAACTGGGAAAACATTCCGGAATCTGATCAAGAATTAATATTGGAAAAAGTGAAAGAAACCGAAGAGTTGTTTCACAAAAAGTACGGAAGCAAGCCTACACCGAAGAAAAAAACGCCCCAAAAGAATGTAAACACAACAAATCCTCCAACAAATGGAAGTGATTCAGATCAAGGTGTACAGCATCAATCCCCGAAGAAGACTTGTTCGAATGTTCTTGTGGACCATAAAGATAATTCGTTCAGAGAATTCAGGAGGATTTGTGCCGAGGTCACTAACCAGGATGCCTATACGGCCAAAACTGCGGTTATACAACAATTTTTTTCTGAAGGTACGGATGGAAAAGGGTTCAAGAGTGACATCACTCTCTGGTGTCGACTGCTACTTCCCGGAGCTATTAAAAGGGTATACAATCTAAAAAGTAAGCAGCTGGTGAAGCTCTTCTCGGCAATATTGCAAATAGATCACGACGACATGCTGACAGATTTAGAAAATGGGGATGTAGCGGAAACGATTAGAATATTCTTCGAATCGTCCAACGCTTACAAACCGGCTAATAAAAGCGTACTCACATTAAACGATGTGGATTCATTCTTAGATAAACTCTCCACTATGACCAAAGAAGAAGAGCAAATTTATCATTTTAAATCTATAATCAAGCAGTGCACTTCTAATGATATGAAAATGATCATACGGCTCGTAAAAGGCGATCTCAGAATCAATTCCGGCCCTAAACATATACTGGAAGCCGTGCATCCTGATGCGTATACAATCTTCCAGTCTTCGAGAGATATCGATGCGGTCATAAGTCGAGTCAAGAATCTGGCCGAGAAGGCTGGTAACTCGAGTCCCGTGAAGAACTCGCTTAAAGCGAATGTCGTGTTAATGACGCCGGTTTTGCCTATGCTGGCGGAAGCCTGTAAATCTGTCGAAATGGCCATGAAAAAATGTCCGAACGGAATGTATTCCGAGATAAAATACGACGGGGAAAGAGTGCAGCTGCATAAAAAAGGGTCGGAATTCAAATATTTCTCCCGATCTTTAAAACCTGTCATGCCGCACAAGATTAACAGGTTCAAGGACTTTATTCCCAAGGCTTTTCCTCACGCTAAAGACCTCATCCTGGACGCTGAAGTTTTGATGGTAGACACCGCAACGGGAAAACCTCTACCATTCGGATCTCTGGGCGTTCACAAGAAAACTGAATTTAAGGATGCCGAAGTTTGTTTGTTTGTATTCGATTGTATCTATTATAATGGAGAGATTCTGATTGACAAGCCGGTGAGGGTCAGACGAAAGATTTTAGAAGATAATATGATCGAAATTAAAAATCACGTCATGTTTTCTGAAATGGAACTTATCAGAAAGCCAAGCGATCTCGCTAACATGATTGCTAAGGTAACAAACCAATTATTTTTTACATACTTTTATTACATACGTAACGTAACTTTGGATGATATTTATTAACCAAACTTGAACTTCATAAATTCTATTCCCAAGAGGGTTTAAATATATATATATATATGTGATGTTATAACAATGTATGATACATGGTCGAATGGTGAATGAAAGAAGAAATGCAAGGCTGAGGTAAGCATATTATTGAAAGTGTAATATTGATAAAATTAAGAAAGGTGTGTTGAAATGGTCTGGAATGTGGAATGAATGAGAGAGGAAAGGACGGTTTAACAGATTTATGAGACGAATGTAGTAGGAAACAATAGCAGAGAAATATTGAGAAATTTTAGCATGACCAAGTATTTCAAATACTTGTGCCTGATCAGATCAAAAGTCACAATAATCGGTGCATGAGGAGATGCATGTATGTGAAAGAGGCGAAGATTGTTTTGCAAAGGCAGAGTGGTTTGGCATCTATTCTGTCTGCCTACCCCTGCGGGAAAGCGGCTATCAGAATCAAAATTAACATAGGAAAGAAATCCAACATGAGTGCTTGAACAATTGATGCAATTTTGATGTTTGATAATAGTCAGAATGGTGTATGTGTATAAAGTGATCACTTGAACCACCCAAATGCCAGGTCGTAAGCTTTGGAATGCTCAGAGACTTTTATAATATGATAAGGAATTGTGATAAAAAGATTTTATGTAATTTTTGACATTTTGACAAAAGCAAAAGTGCTTTTTTATTTACGGATGATTTTTTCAAGGTTCTGAAATTAGGGCTCGAAGGATTGGTCCTTAAAGATCTTGAATCAAAGTACGATCCTGGAAAAAGACACTGGCTTAAAGTGAAAAAGGATTATCTGTTTGGAGGTGCAATGGCCGACAGCGCTGATCTCGTTGTACTAGGAGCTTGGTTTGGTGAGTCAATCTTTTTAGCTTATTTTTAAAAGAAATGCTGAACGTTTATAGATTATTACCAATCAAAACATAATCAATCCGTTTTATTTTTCTTCTTGGTGTAGGCCTTGTAGCCAATTTAAAGAGGATGGCTCTTGCAATGTCGATTCCCAGCTATCAATCCATCTCTTTGGTGGTCTGCCCGGAAGCTGTCTATCTTGCGGTTGGCTGTGCAGTGCAATGTGGGGGGAGTCTGGATGGTTCCATTCTCCTTACATGCATATACCATTGTCTTTTTCTTTGCCTTACCAACCTAATGACATTTTCGATCTTGTATATTTCCCTTATCCTGGTGTTCCTTATTCTATATTGTAGACGCTTGCCAAATATGCTTCTTAGAGTCATAATTTCTGACAGTCAAAGCGCGTTTTTTGTTACTGCGGTGCCATCATGACATGGGATCGAATAGTATATGATCTATACCTGTTTATGTAAGTATATTGTTGATGTGAAAACTTTTGTGGTAATCTCTCTTAATAAATAATAAATGTTTGATAACATTTTGACAAATTATTATGGTGATATTGTATTTATTTCTTCGATATAAGCTTATCTCTTATCTCAGTAATTTTTATGAATGTATACGACTTTATGAATTTGGATTACAGTCCTGTAAAAATTATTGATGTTTTTGATGTTCATGATTCGATTTTCCATTTTATTATTCACAATTTAATTCCTATTTTCTTGGACAATACTAAACATCACAAATCTGTTTTTTAATTTTTTATTATTTTTATTTTTAAAACTTTTAATATAGCAAGAAAAAAAAACAGCAACAACAAAGACGTCATTATGATGTCATGGTTTCCTAAACCTGCCTATGAGAAAATTAGAATGAACTTTTCCAACAACCTAAATCACGCATAGAAGTATTGTGACCGGTGCCATGACATAGTTGGGTAGACGCTCGAATGCGAAACTGGCATCATGGGTTCGATTCCCGTCAATTAAAAAAAAAATCAAGAAAGATTTATTTTCAATTGGTCTGGGTGTTTTGATACGTTTTTCACATTTACTTTCCCTATCCTTACTATCATGTCTGCAACAAATCTCTAAAAATAGGAAACTTTGTGGTTTTTATTTTTATTTTTAATTTTTATATTTTTATAAAAAATAATTGCCAATAATGGCAAAGCACCCAAAATTGAGTGATACATGCCATACTAATGATTTTACTTAAACATTTTTTTTAATGATTTTACTTGAAGATACTTAAACGTTTTTGCCATACTTTTTAAAATGTTCTTTGACCGCACTGTTATTCCTTAATTGATTTTTTCTAAATCAGTTTACTTTTTTTCAGGTACTGGCAAAAAAGGTGGCATGCTATCGGTCTTCTTGATGGGGTGTTATGATAATGACCGGGACAGGTGGGTCACGGTGACCAAGGTACACACGGGGCACGATGACAAGTCTCTGGAAGATCTTCAGGACCCGTTGAGAGATGGGATGATCAAGATATCCAGAGATAGTAACAGAATCCCACATTGGTTACACTGTACCAACACAATGGTTCCCGACTTCGTAGCCAGAGATCCCAAAAAGCAACCTGTTTGGGAGATTACAGGTTCGTAAAGGGTTTTAAATCTTGATCCCTTCGTCAAAGTGATTGTGGATGAATGAATACATAACCGTCAACTTGAAAATGAAAAAGATACATAACTATCATCGCCAGTCGTGATTTTTTTAAATTTATGTTAATTTTTTAAACTAACTACTCTCATCACAGTCTTCCGTAGGGATTGACAGCGAGAATATAATGCTACTCCACTCTGTCTTTTTGCTAACATTTTTTGCCTCTTCCACATTCATATATCTCCTCAAATAAACTCATCGATTATTCCGACTCCTGACTGTCCATGCCCAAGTATATTAATTACTTGATCATCCTGATAGATCCAGGATTTAAAAAAAATATAAAGCATATATTTTTTTTCAATTCAAACACTTTTCCGCACCCCAATGGTGCATAGGGCACTGCATTATACACACAGTGTTATCTTGATCGTTAACACACGAAGGAAAGGTGATCAGCCCTCCGCTTCAGGTACCAGTCCAGGGTAATATTGAATAAATATTAGAGTGAAAAAATTACTTATATTTATTTGACCCCCCCCCTGGGAATCGAACCCAGGACCTCCAGAACGGTAGCCGAGCGTGCTGACCATTACACTACGGAGGCGGTATATTTTTAGTACAAAGCAATAAAAAACATATTTCTATAGACTCCAACAGCCAAATTTTTACATTCAACAATGCATAGTTTTGCAATGGTTTTTTGGATGTCTGTATTGCTCTGTCTCATTGTCATGAGAGAATTTTTGAATTGTATTTTTAGCTTTTTAATCTGAGAGAATACTGGATTTGCGAGGTGTCAGAATACTTTTTATAATAAATAATTATTAATTTTGCTTTTTATTCAAGGTACGGAAATAACGCAGGCCAAAATCCACACTGCCGATGGAATTTCTATACGATTTCCGCGAGTAACAAGAATACGAGATGATAAGTCTTGGAACACAGCCACGAATCTAGCGGAACTCAAGTTGTTGTATAAAAACTCCAAGGAGCACACGGACGTTTCTTTACTTAACAATTTGGCTGCCCAAAGTGATATTGCTGAACAGGGAGAGTCTTCCACAGCTACAAAGGTTAAAGTCAAAAAAGAACCCAGTGATAATGGTAATATACAGAAAATCGATGATCTTTTCAAAAACATGAAGAATAAAAATACACCGATTAAAAAGGAAGTCATAGAGGATGATATGGAAGTGAATAGCGTAAGAAACTTTAAAAGACGAAACTCTGATGAAGAAAATGATGATGAACTACCTAAGAAGAAAAAGAATTCTATTAAAAAGGAATTATTCGAAGTGAAAGAGGAGAGCAGTGATTCTGAATCTTCTTCTACTCAATCTTTTCCTTCAAAACCTTTGCCGAACATTTTCAAGAACTGTATTCTGCAATTTTACATTGATAACGATAAAACTAAAATCAGCGACGTTTTGTTAAAAGAATATTCGCGGCATTGGATCGCTTTTGGCGGTAAACTGGACCAAAGTGGGAGTTGCACGTCCACGCATGTTGTACATTTTAATCCCGAGATAGGAATACGAGACTTGAATAAAAGTAAAATTAATTTCCCTAAAAGTGCTCGCCATGTTACAATAAAATGGTTACAATCCTGTATAGAGTCTAAAAAGATTCAGTTAACTTCAACTTATAGTGTTTTGTTGCGAAACAAAGTCCATGGGTGATATTAAAATGTTGAATTTTTTTATTTATTTTCGACAAGCAACATTCTATGGAATTTATTTACAAATGAATTATGAATTTCATTGCTTTTTATTTATTTATTTATGAGTACACTATTGAAGTATTAGGCCGTTAAACTTGGTGATTAGCATTTAAAAATATTAACTGTTTTCGCTTGACTTTAGCTGTTATGGTCGTAAGACTATACAGTTAACTTTTGCGAATCCCTGTGATTTTTATTACCTGCCCTATATACAAACGTACACAATACGTCTACTATATTATTGCCTGAACGCAACAAGCTTTATCCCGTACGTTCAGGCACAAAAAGTATACATGCAAACACAGAAATATTTGTGATATGTCAACTTGTTCCTACTCGCTTTACGCATGCGAATACGTCATATGGCGCATTTAGTATTTCAAGGTCAGTCGAAGTTAACCGATGTGTTCATGTTTTTCGTCTCTTCCATGCAAGCTAAGTCACTAGTCAATGGTACTCTTAAGTTCCATAATAAAAATATTCAATTCAATATTATAACAAAAAATTATCTGGCGGCATCTTATGTTGAGAACCTATGACTTATAAAAGGGTTATAAATGAGTATTGTTTAAAAAAAAATATCTGGTACATTGTAAATAAGTGTGTTATTGAGAAATCAAAAAAAAAAAGAAAAATCCTGATGATTTTTTACCAACTTATTGAATAAAAACCAAAAGGCAGGGTAGCTAATTTTAGTATATGGGTTTATGCACTTTCAAATTTAGCAGGGAAAATATTGATTTGTACTCTTAGTTTTTTATTTGTATATTTTTTTAATGTACATAATATCATCATTGTTTTTTTAAATTAACAAAACCAAGTAATCGCTTTAATATTCGATAAATAAAAAAATAAATCTACCTCATCACATCAAATGAATTATGAAATATTATTACTATATATCATAGTAATTTGATAAGTTTATTGTAATTTTATAACAGTGCGTGAGTATTATTTTCCTAAATTATTTATACAAAAATAAACCTGTTGTATTGTAGAAGGTTATCTAGGTTAAGAAAATTATCTACATTAATAAATTTTAATTTTATTTTTATCAATTTTAAATGAACTTATTTGATAACACTTTATTAATTATGGCATTTTTTGTTTTAATCAATGCAATTTAAACTGTGAGAATATTTTTTACACATGTTATGATTATACAAAAATGTACAAAAACTGTTATGGATTGCTTAAAATAAAACGAAAAAATACTTTTTGTTATTTTCTTTTCAGTTTTCATTACCTATACATATAATGTTTATGTATTAATTTTAAATCAAACACAGATTTTTTGAGTCTACTAAGTTGTATTTTATTAACAAAAACACATAAAAAATCATATTGTGACAATTGTTTCGCCTTGTTAGGGCATTATCAAACGAATGTGAAGATCAAATGGACTACGGTCCTTATGTAGCTATACAATTCTAAGTGACAGTTTTAACACGTGCAGCAATAATTTATGGGAGACAACAGTAGCTTAGAATTGTATAGCTACACTTAGAATTGTATAGCTACATAAGGACCATAGTCCATTTGATCTTCACATTCGTTTGATAATGCCCTAACAAGGCGAAACAATTGTCACAATATAATTTTTTATGTGTTTTTGTTATAAAATATAACTTAGTAGACTCAAAAAATCTGTGTTTGATTTAAAATTTATACATAAATCAAAATGGAGTTCTACAAATTAAACGCCAAATCAATAAATAAATATATATATAATATTTGGTCATATTTCCCTGATATAATAATCCTTCAAAAGCAGGGTGCGTATAAATAGTGTTATTTGGGATTTAAATTATATGAAAAAGGTTGACATTTCCATCTTTATAAAGACAGTGGTCAAGAGGAAGGATGTTATTGAAATTGTCATTAATTTAAATAAAACATTATTCTTTATCAGAAATTGTGAAAAAAATTATCACAATCAAAAAATATTTTAAATATTAAAATCAAAAGCTGACTTTTAGGGTCTACTAAGTTGTACATTTTATTAAAAAAAAACATAAAAAAATAGTGACCATTATTTCGCATTGTTAGGTCATTATTAAATTTTTAAATTAATATTTTGAAAATGCTCTAACAAGGCAAAACAATTGTCACAAATTTATTTTTATGTAAAAAAAAACAACTAAGTATACCCAAAAATCAGTGTTTAATATAAATATTTCAAAATAAATTAAATTAATTATAAACATATTAATCTAAAAATGAAAAATTTAAAATAAAAACAAATTATATTACCAACAAACATGTACAATAAATAATAAGTGTAAGTCCCTCTCCAAGCACAAGAGCTTAGTCTCTTTATTGGAGAGAAGATTCTGAAGATTCTAAGATTGTAAAATCTGATATCTAGTAAATGAAAAATATAAAAAAAAAACTTTTGTTACTATGGTTTCTAGTTGAATACCACTTTAATTTATCAGAAGGGAAGCAAGATGAAAGCGGATTACTTTTAACACAAATTTATTCAGTTCTATCAAATTACAATCAAGAAAATACTCAAGAATAATCGCGTGATTCTAATATGAGAACAGTTGAAGTACGTGTCAATCCGAGGACGGGCGGCGACGAAGTGTGACGGGCTCGTTTCCGTTCGTTGCGGGCCTCGTGTAGGGAGCTCGCTATTTCACTCGATTTGAGTTGCCATAGTCGATGTGTGGGTTGCCACATTACTATATTAAATGATAAAAAAAACATTGATCCCCTATAACGTTCCCTCCGATAACGCGGTACCGTACAACAGGGTTACTTGAACATTGATGTGTTACTTAAGCCCAGTACAAAAAAAAATATATATCTGTATTTGGTCTACAATAATGAACGTATCGTGACAATAAGTGTCACCTGTCAGGAAAATAATCAATCATGTCGACACGTTCATTATTGTAGACCAAATACAGATATAAATTTTTTTTTTTGTACTGGGCTCAAGTAACACATCAAAGTTCAAGTAGCCCCGTTTTACGGTACCTATCTCGACGTTATAGGGGAGTTCGTTGTACACGAGCACCTGGAAAATCTTTCCACGCTCGCCTGATTCTTCTTTATTATTTTCATATTTCCCGAAAATGCTTTCTTTGATGCGTAAAGAGAAACAATTTTCTTTTTATGACGGCGTGATGTATGAGCGATGTACGTGTTCGTATGCGGGCAGGGCCATCTTTCATACGCATTATTTTATTTCATTTTCAACCATTTCCAGGTATTTCGAAAAACGCGACGCTTAAAATAAGAGAAGAGAAACACATATTCGGATGCCGTTACTCTCTAATTTGGGAAAATATTCCGTAATGTGAAAATAATGATTTCTTGCGGATATTACACTTTCTTAATACGTATTTGCTGTGATCATTTAAAACATTTTGAGTGTGTCCAAATACTTGTTCACAAAATCTGGATTATCTCCAATTACAGGAGTTATTTTCATATTATTTTTTGACATCTCATCAAAGATGAAGAAGAATATGGAAGTCTGGGCATTTACGTAATATAAGAATTTCTGCTTAATAAAAAGCTTCTTTACATCTCACCAATAGATGTCTCTAGTGAAGTTCTAGTGATTCAAGAACAAGGTTTCTAAATTGGTTCATATATATAGAACTTCCAAGAATTTGAGTAGTGTGGTTGTCAATAATGGGTAGAATTGGTGAATGTTACACGTGTGTAAAGTGATCACTTAAACCAGCCTATGACGGTCGTCAGCCCCGTAAATGCCCAGACTTCCATATTCTTCTTCATCTTTGATGAGATGTCAAAAAATAATGTGATCATTTAACACTCATTAAGTACGTCGACATTGATATCGCAGTATCCCTCATTTCGTCTAATTTGTCTTTGAATTGGCCTTTGATATTTCTCCTTTCCCCTTTTCCTCCCTCCCATTCCTCTTCCAGGTATTTTTAGATATGAGATTTTTTGGGAAAAGATGATGAAAGTAGACTGAATGCAGTCGAAATGCGATCCCTCAGACGAATGTTGGACAAATAGATGTTCAAATAGTAAAATAAGGGAAGATTGCATTTTTTTACATGCTCTTATTAAATACATAATTTAACCTTGATAAATATTTATCATCCAAGGCTAAAATAAATATACTCAATTCCCATGAAAGTTAAAATAAAAAGTATATGTGATTTTATTAACGATGTATGATATATGGTTAAAAGGTGAAATACGGAAACAATACAAAGCTGAGGTATGTATGAGATGTATGAATGTAGTAGGGGCGAATAATGTTCGCTAAGACAGTGGTGTGGCGTTCTATTCTCTTTGCCTACCCCTGCGGGAAGCGGAGTAATGGTTAGTTAGTTAGTTTTTAAATTTTAGAATAGGAACAGTACAAGTATTTGTTTTGTACTATAATTTGATGTAACTATTAAACTCTGTTAAATTCCCAAATAAAATAATTTGGAAAAACTGTCGAAAATTTTGTGGTTTTCCATTGTCTTTCCTTGCGCTATTGTGGTTTATTTAAATTTTATGAGAGCAATACTTTTTGTAATGCTCGTTAGGTTATTTTTTTCAATTAATCATTTACCGGGAATATTCGAGTTGGCGAGAAGTCATTAAAAATATATTAGGGAGAAAAATTATTTTAAATCACCTTAATTTGGTTTTAAGGGTTGTGTTTGTAAATTGGCTTAGCTGGCTATATAATTATCACCGATGAGATGAAGTGCTTGTTAATTTCGGGATATTTAGATTTTAGAAAGTTTTCGACGAACTGATATTAAAATAATTATGTTTATAATTTGTGAAACCTGTTAAAGTTATTTTACGAAATTTGTGTAAGGAAAGATTTGATTAAAAATATATCGCTCACTCCTTTCAAGAACGTCATAAATAAAAAAATGTCAATTTTCAGTTGTGCATGTTTTCGGAATGCACAGAAAATGTACTATATCCCAGCAAAAGAGGCATATTTTTAACTTAATATTTACCCGCTACAGGGCAGAAAATGTTGTTTTTGCATTTTGAAGAAAAGGTATTGTTTAATTTTTTTAACAAATATATTAAATATTTTTCAAATGGAGAAAAAACCTTCAGATTTTACCTAAAAAGATCTGTTCACAGTAAAAAGTTCAATAATAGGCTTGATATCTATTTTTAATACACTGCGTTATATTTTAAAACATTAAAATCGTTCTCCTGAAAAATCGAGTATTTTGATTTATGACGTTCTTGAAAGGAGTGAGCGATATGAGAAAGTACTTAAATCTAATACAGGTAAATATAAATCTCATATTTCTTTTTTGACATCTCATCAAAGATGAAGAATAATATGGAAGTCTGGGCATTTACGGGGTTGACGACCGTCATAGGCTGGTTTAAGTGATCACTTTACACTCGTGTAACATTCACCAATTGTACCCATTATTGACAATAACACTACTTAAATTCTTGGAAGTTATATATATGAACCAATTTAGAAACCTTGTTCTCGAATCACTAGAACTTCACTAGAGACATCTATTGGTGAGATGTAAAGAAACTTTACTAAGCAGAAACTCTTATATTTGTATGTGAGGTCCGAATCCTGGATTAAAAAACAAACAAAAAAAACAAAAAAAAAAATTGAAAATAACTCCTGTAGTTGGAGTTAATCCAGATTTTGTGAACAAGCATTTGGACACACTCAAAATGTTGTAAATATAAATGTAACTAAGTAATTAGTTTCACATACAATAATCATCACACTGATTCCTGCAGGGATGGGCAGAGAGGATAGAATGTCACATCACGCTGTTTTTGCAAGCATTCTTCGCCTTTTTACATCCATGCATCTCCTCATACATTGGAGAATGAAACAACATTTCGAAAAAAAAGCGTACAAAAAATTAAAAAAAAAACAGAAACGTCATGATGATCATTCCAATTATCAATATAATTTCTATCTGAAACCGGACCGTTACGCAAGTTATATGAGATAGAAAAATAAATATATATATATAATTCTCAAAAAGTATTCCAAATTCTGCAACTTTCTTATTGAACGTTGCCCAGACGACCTTTCGAGGATTTGAAGAGATTACCGAAGCCAAAAATGACCACTGTAATATATAACTTGTCCTGGAAATTAAATGCTATTGTAAATCATATAATTTATTGGAATTGGAAATATCTCCTATCAAAGTATCCCCAATTAACCTCTATCAAATGTTTACAAAGGATATGATAATTTCCTTGCGTAACCGCCAAATCCTTAAAGCACCAGTAAACATTAATATGTGTATGCAATCCTCGGTGCCCTAACCATCGTGCTATTCTCATTTTCCTGATTATTTTTCCTTAATTTATTATTTTTTTCAATGCAAGACTGACATGAGCATCATCGATAAAATTAAGAAAGGTGTGTTGAAATGGTCTGGACACGAATAAATAACAAATGAGAGAAGAAAAAACGGTCAAACAAATTATGTTAATGTAGTTGGATAAAGGAGGAGAGGAAATCCGAGAGAAACTTGGCATGATTAAGTATTTAAAAATTTATTAAATTTAAAAAAAAAAGTATTTTATATATATGAAAATGGACTGGTCAGGAGTCAGAAGTTGGCATATGAAGAAGGCTGAATGTAGTCGAAATGCGATCACTTTTGATGAATGTGCGGCAAAACGGTATATGCTAGGTGTTTGGATGGTGAAATAAGGAAAGAATAGAAAGGTGAGCTAAGCATTATCAATAAAGTAAAAAAAATATGCTTTATAAGAGTGGAGTGGCATTATATTATCTCTGCCTACTACTGCAAGAAGTGGCTTGATGGTTAGTTAGTTAGTACAAAAATCTCTTATTCTAAATTAAAAGCAGTTTGCGCAATGAAGCAGAAATTTTCGCATGAAAAAATTAACGCGTTTTCGGTGTGAGCCATTTTTTGAGCAGCGCGTAAATATTGAATGGGGGTCTAGATAAAACGAGAGTAAATAATTGAAAGGCCAGAATGGGAGATGACGCCACGGCCTGCGCTGACCGGATGGCAGGAAGTGCCATATCCGGCCGCCGTAATGCTCTTATTTCCGGTCGCCCCCGGGGACCCCCCGCGGCGAGCGTTTCAGGAAACTACCCTTACGAAAATAAAACTTGGGAATTTTGCGATTGTTCAAATGATCCGAATTGGGGAATATTATCTTTTGTGTTTTTTGCAGAGAGATGTAACGGTATTGATTGGTTGTAATTCGGTGTGTAAGGGCGTAGATATTTTATTTCCTAGATGCCGGATATTTTTTATTTGAAAAATAAACTTTTTGATTTATTTCTTTTCAACATTTTGAGTGTGTCCAAATACTTTTTCACAGATCTGGATAATCTCCACTTAGGAGCTATTTTAATTTTTTTTACATCTTAGCATAGATGGAGGAGAATAAAAAGAAGTATGGATATATATATATATATATATATATATATATATATATATATATATATATATATATATATATATATATATATATATATATATATATATATATATATATATATATATATGTATATATATATATATATATATATATATGTATATATATATATATATATATATATATATATATATATATATATATATATATATATATATATATATATATATATATATATATATATATATATATATATATATATATATATATATATATATATATATATATATATATATATATAATATGTTCATAAAGCGTAGATAAGAAAGAAAGGAACCTTATGTCAATGAATTCTTTGTGCAGTTAAATTAACTAAATAAAGCTAAATAAATTATAATATGAAAAAATGTATGCTTATAAAATATAATAAATTAACAAATATTTATTTTTTTCCACATAAATTTTATTTGACCAGTGGCCGGGTTTCGTCGTATCCGATATTATCAGACTGGTGATGTTGTCGGTCCCAGTCTGATGCCCATGTCGATCACGATGAAACCCGGTCGCTGGTCAAATGAAATTTATGTGAAAAAACTATGCAGTTGTTATTTTATTGTATAAAATGCAGTCCCACCGAGAAATATCGGTACAAAACTAAAATATGAAAATACTTTTACACAACCCTAATAAACCTTTCATAATTAGTAGAATAATTAACTAAAACGTTGATAATCTACACAATGTCGTCATAAATACAGGGGGTGCCACGAGATAGTTTTATTATTTGAAGATATTATGAACGAGGCGTGTTTTTAATTTGGCATCGTATGTGCACATGAGAAATACCCGTAAAAATAATTTTATAAGCCAAAATATAATTTTCCTTGATAAAACACGCCCTTTTGTACTTATGAGGTATGTAAGGGTGTGTCAGGAAGTACGAAGTGGGACATTATTGCAGTACAATGATGTAAAATATATGTTTAAGACCACTTTGGAATTTATTATTGTAAATACGACTAGTTTCGAGAACTGCAGATGTTCTCGAATCTAGTCGTGTTTACATATCGGTAGTGTAAAGGCAAAGGGGTATATCTGTCAAATTTTTCATTTTCTAAGTTTATTCCACAAAATGTGTAAAATAGTATATTCCATAATCTGGCAAAAGGATAAAGCTGTAGTTGTAATATCTTAGGTTTATTAAGATATGTACATTTAAAAATACATAAAACAAATGAGTATTTTAATTAAATTAAACACTTGAATAATCCACTGAATTGAGTTTTATTTTTATTTATGACTAGTTTCAAAAACGACAATTATTTTCATCTTCTAGTACAAATTAAAACTTAAACTGTTTTAATTTGTACCAGAAGATGAAAACAATTGTCGTTTTCGAAACTAGTCGTAAATAAAAATAAAACTCATTATTTACGACTAGTTTATGCAGTGGATTATTCAAGTGTTAAATTTAATTAAAATAATCATGTCATTCCACAAAGTTAATGCCGAATCAATAAATAATAAAACAAATGAGTTTTTTAATTTCACAAGTTTGTTTTTGCTCTCCTGTAAAATTTGGTCTGAGACAGATATACCCCTTTGCCTTTACACTACCGATATATGAACTCAAAAGTGGTCTTATCTAAGTGATTTATTTTTATATTTAAGTCATATTAATCCATAGTTAAGGACAAATAAAAAAAATTGTAAATTATACACAATAAAAATATATTTTCTCATTTCAGTCATTTCCGCGAGTTAAAGTGTAAAAATATAATTTAAAATATAATATTACCCCTTATAAAATTTCCAACGATAAAGGGGTTCCTATGTCAACGTTGTAGGGGGTTAACGTTGCTCGTATTATATATTCTGTTAAAAAATCTGTCATGATAGTTTAACCTAATAAAAATTTGTTCTCAAAATTATTTGCCAACTCTTATTTTAAAATTTCAAATTGGATTTTCGTAACAGAAATATATTGACGTATTAATTAACATCTTCGATTAATTTCTTTGCCTAGTTGTTAAATTGGATATTCGAGAGCCTATTTTGCAATATCACTGAAAATATTCAAAGTTATTTGCAGTATCGACGGATAGGTTTTAATGAATTAGGTCATTCTAAATATACCGTTGTGATCAATAAATAAGAAGCGATCTTGATCAGAGGCATCTTCATACTTTCCAAACTTTAAGAGATACATACTTACTTTCAGTCAAGTTCATATGATTTTTTTTACTTCTCAATAAAGATGAAGAAGAATATGGAAGTCTGTGAGTTTAAGTGTTCGCTTTATAATAAAATAATAATAAAACCCTTATCCGCACCCCAATGGTGCATAGGGCACTGCGTCATATAAACGCAGTGTTATCTTGATCGTTTACACATGAAGGAAAGGTGATCAGCCCTCCGCTTCAGGTACCAGTCCAGGGTAATATTGAATAAATATGACAGTGAAAAAATCACTAATATTTATTTTACCCCCCAAGGGGGGGTAAAATAAATATTAGATTCTCAAGAGAATCGAACCCGGGACCTCCAGAACGGTAGCCGAGCGTGCTGACCATTACACTACGGAGGCGGAAATAAGTGTACGGAGGCGGAGTTTAAGTGTTCGCTTTACACACGTGTAACATTTACCAATTCTAACAATGATTGGCAACCACACTACTCAAATTCTTGGAACTTCTATATATACTCGTATAGTTCAATTTCGAAATATAGTGCTTGAATCACTAGAATTTCACTAGAAACATTACGGTGAGATGAAAGAGGCTTTTTATTAAGCAGAAACTCTTTCATTTGCATGTGAGGTCTGAATCATGGATTATAATAACATACATGAGAAACGCTACAAAATATTCTTTTCAGTTTATTATTTTAGCTTATAATTTGACCAGTTAATTTATTTATAATATTTTGAGTGTGTCCAAATGCTTGTTCACAAATCTGGATTAGCCCCGTAACTGCCCAGACTCAAATATTATTCTTCATCCATGTTGTTATGTCAGTAAATAAATAAAAAATATGTCTTGTAATTCCTTTCAACAACGTCATATATCAAAAATCGTCAATTTTCAGTTTTGCGTGTTTTTTGAATGCCCAGAAAACATACTATATCCCAGCAATGGCAGCATATTTCTAACTTAATATTCACCCGCTACATGGCAGAAAGTATTTGCATTTTGAAGAAAAGGTATTGTTTAATTATTTTTTAAAATATACAAAATATTTTTCAAATGGAGAAAAAACATTCAGGTTTTACCTAAAAAGATCTGTTGCACAGTAAAAAGTTCAAAAAGTGGCTTAATATTTATTTTTAATACATTGTATTTTATTTTTAAACGTTCTCCTGAAAAATCATGTTTTTTTGATTTATGATGTTCTTGAAAGGAGTGAGCAATATGTCAACAAGTATTTGGACACACTCAAAATGTTGTACTTTTAGTTAAGTTCATATTATCTGCAATGCACCAAATATGTCATAAATTTAAAGAGCGCCTCAGAAGTTTATTATATCCATGAAACATGTCCAATACATTTTTCAATAGTGTCCTGATCATCAAAAGATATGACAATTGTAAACTTTAAGGCGCATTGAAAATTCATAAAGCTCTCTCTGTTATGGATGAATTTCCAATAATGTACCGAAATATTGTTTTATTGCGTAAAGTTAGGTACCTAACATTAGATTAGGTTGTTCGGGTTACAATAAATATACGTGATTCTTCACTCTAATATTTATTTCATACTACCCTGGTATCAGAAGCGCAAATTTGATCTTGTCTTAATGGAATTAATAATCAAGATAACACTGCGTCGTTGAGATACAATGTCCTATGCACCATTGAGATGCGGATAAGGGTTTGAATTTTAATGAATATATATATATATATACAATATATATATATATATATATATATATATATATATATATATATATATATATATATATATATATATATATAGATATATATATATATATATATATATATATATATATATATATATATATATATATATATATATATATATATATATATATATATATATATATATATATATATATATATGTAAATATATATATATATATATATATATATATATATATATATATATATATATATATATATATATATATATATATATATATATATATATATATATATGTATATATTTATTTACATATATGCATAAAAATTTAAACATGTATCGATATCATGTGTTATAAAACATTTTTTTAAAAATCATTATCATTATGTCCCAAAATGACTAATATATTATGTACTACAATATTTTTTTGTACAAAAACCTGAATATCATTTTGTACAGCAAAAACGTAATAAAACTTTTATGTATTTAAAATTTACAAACAACTCGTAAAATGATAACCCTGTCGGGCGAATTTCTAGTAAAAATTAACGTGTCGCGTGAAAGGTAAAAGGTAACGCTGTCGAAATTAAATTTTCACGACTTGCCAAGTAATTTAGAATGTTTTAAAATTTAGCACCCCCTTTGTTTCTCGCCCTTATCAGGTATTCATTTTTGAACACGACCCTAGAAATTTTTACCCCAAATCTGAATGTTTAACGTGGCTTCCTGAGGTCACAGATTCCGCGCACTGCTGTGCAGAGAACGGACTATAAATGATTTAATTTTTAAGTATTTTATTGATTTCATCGCAAACATTATACATAAAACATCACAAATTAAACACAATACATAAAACATTTAAAGAAACAGCTACTGAACTAGATATCAATATTTTTATGTGTTACTTAACCCCTTGTGTGATTTGCCCGAATACAATTCGGGTAGGTATTTTGCTGACAAAGTAAATTGCCCGAATCCAGTTCGGGCACATGGTACACGAAACTTTTTCAAGTGATTTGCCCCGTGCAATTTATAATGAAAAAAATTGTTTATGCAATCAAATACGACAAAGCAGAATGAAACGAAAATAACTCGACAACACCCAAGATGGGTGAGAAGCCATTAAAAAGAAGAAGAAGAAGACAATGAAACGATCTAAGTCAGATATACTCACTTCCATTATCCATTTATAAACAGCAGATTTGTGTCTGTGTGTTTGAGTTTATTTTTTTATATTATTTATAAAGTTTAGGGGCATTTTAACAATAATAATAATAATAATAATAAAACCCTTATCCGCACCCCAATAGTGCATAAGGCACTGCGACATATAAACGCAGTGTTATCTTGATCGTTTTACACATGAAGAAAAGGTGATCAGCCTTCCGCTTCAGGTACCAGTCCAAGGTAATATTGAATAAATATGACAGTGAAAAAATCACTTATATTTATTTTACCCCCCCTGGGAATCGAACCCGGATCCTCCAGAACGGTAGCCGAGCGTGCTGACCATTACACTACGGAGGCGGACATAACATAATATTTTAACAATATGTTAAGATAAATTAAAGATAAACAAAAAATAAACGATGAATGATGATAAGGGGAGTGGTATTATACAAAACAAAATAAAAAATGGTTTTAATACGTATTTAAGTATCCTTTAAAAAAAATAAACATTGTAAAATACATTAAATATATAATGTAATAACTCCTAAGTGGAGTGTATCTAACCGTAAATAATAATTTGGACACCCTCAACATATTGCAATACTAGTTATGCTCGTGTAATTGTATCCTTGATAATAATAGAAAATCAATTAATTTTAAAATTTAAATTGAACGTATTTTAATTTGAATTGTAATAAATATTCAATTCAATTCTTGGATTCTTGGCGCAGACAATCATTGTGAACTGTGAAGCTTCAAGGCAAAGTTATAAATACCCTTCAATCAAACGTCATGAAACCCGTAAAGGTTTGTAATAATAAGCTTCTCACGCGGGGGTTAAATGTACTTAGGTGCTAAAGCTTAGTTTACATGGGTAGTCTTAGCAGCAAAAACTGTTTATAAAAATACTAAAAAGAAATTGGTAATTTTAGCAGCTTAAGCCTAGTTTACATTGGTAGTTTTAGCAGCAAAAACTATTAAAGAAAAACAAGAAAATACTAAAAAGAAATTGGTAATTTTAGCAGCTTAAGCCTAGTTTACATTGGTAGTTTAAGCAGCAAAAACTAGAAAAATAAGAAAATAATAAAAAGTAATTGGTTGTTTTAGCAGGTAAAGCCTTGTAAATATTGGTTGTTTTACCGGTAGAACCCGCTAGCATATTTGTCTGTAAACTACCCTACTCTACCAATATGGCAAACATGTCTGCACGTATTTTGGCATATTTTTGTTTACTCCTGTCTTTATTTCTTCAATATCTATATATATAAAAAAAAAATAATCACAACCCTGATAAATAAAACACATTGATCTACAAACATAAAAATATTGCTGTACTTTTGTTCGAAACCTTTAATCTTTTTACATGATTTACTTATTGCTTTGAAATTTTCGTACAATACGTGTTAGTTTTCAAATGATTTAAAAATGTTTTACAGAGTATGTTTTACCTTTCACAGGTAAAAACATCCCGTTCTGACCTAGAATTAAGGTGAAAAAATAACGAGGTAACTATGTGCTTTAAATAACAATCACTTTGTGGATTTTGAATTTTGTAACCTGTTAACGATCGATATTGACTGGAAGATAATGATACAAAAAAGAAGAATACTACATATTTGTTTTTTTTTTAATGGAATAAAAGTCATTCAAAATTACTAATACTCTGAATGGTTACAATATTTACTTTCATATTCAATCGACGTTTTAAGTTGAGATGCTGCATCAATTCTAGTAACGGACCACTTTTCATACAACCACCAAATCTTTCAGTGTAAATTTGGCCTAAGGGATGAGATTGGAGTGAATAAACCTCCGGGAGTCTTGATTTTCAGACACCGAATGGTTTTTACGACTGGTATTGTGAAACCGAGATAAGGAAATGGATAATTTTGAAAATGGGAAGTCGGAAGGTACATACTCATACCATAGTTGTAATAAGCATGAAAAGGAAAGATAAAATTATATTTTTGTTACGCGCGCCCTCGATAATAAAAAATAACGAATTACCCATAATATTAACATAAAAGAATGTCATTATACAGGATATTCAGGGAAATGCTTCATTGCACAGTAAATTAAAAAATAATTTATTTTGTACATTTCTTAAAAAAAACTTTATTAAATGATAATTTATCGTGAAAAAACCGTTTTTAAGCATTTTTTGGTACTTTTTTCCAACCGGTTTTGACAAGCATCTTTAGGGATGGATATGTACTGATGCTTGTCGAAACCGGTTGGAGATAAGAATCAAGCTAAAAACAAAGATTATATTTCATTTCTTAAAAAAAAACTTGAATGTTTTCCTCAATAAATTTTCTAGTGTCAGCTTTGTTTAAAATTCATGCGTTTTGTTGGTGAAATATAAGATTTTTTTATATATAAATTATTTTAACCAGGTTGTAAATAATTTGTTGGTGGTGCCATGAATTAGAGACGTTATATTTGATCCTTTTCTAACTATTTAATGCCTTTTTAAAACTCAAAACCACCTAAAAACAGTGATGAATTGAAATATTTGTGTTTATAACAAGAGTAAAAACATTTCTTTAAAGAAATGAGGATTTAAAAAAAAAGTATATGATTGTTGTTATATATCATTAAATAGCCGTCAAGTCATTTTATAAATTAGATAAATGATTAAACAATTTGTAGAAATCATTGAAATGATTTCTAATAATCGGTTCAAATTACCTGTGAAAGCTCTAAGCTTAAGATGAAAGCTTCTTAAATTCGATCGCAATTCTCGAAAGCCATCAGCACAACATCGCCAAAGCCTTAGCAACCGTAATTCAACCTAAATCTAATCACCGTCGTTGTATTCAATGATAAAATATTTCAAGATAAGGTTTTTCATGAAAAGAGAAGGAAAAAGGCAACGCCTTCTCATTCAAAGGAACTCCATTCTCGTGAATGCATTTATTATCTTAATCGTTACCGATTTTGTTTTATATAAGGATAAATGGAGAAAAGATTTTTTTATTATATTGATTAATTTGTGATTTTCATATATTCAACTAACTCTTTTACGAACCCTATGGTGCATAGGGCACTGCATCGTTTCGACGCAGTACTTTCTTGATCGTTAAATACACGAAAAAAGGGTCACTTTTCAATCCCGCGCTTCAGGTATCGGTCCAGGGTGATATTAAATATATATTAGAGCAGTGTTCCGTAAACTTTTTCTGATCAAGGTACACATGCCCAATTAAGAAATTTCAAAGGTACTTCAAAGAAAAAAAATATTTATGGATTAATCATTAAAATATAATGCGAAAACATATATTGTGGCAACCCACACATATAATGTACATCGACTATGGCAACCCACACATCGACTATGGCAACCCACACATCGACTATGGCAACTCAAATCGAGTGACATAGCGAGCTCCCTACACGAGACCAGCAACGAACGGAAGCGAGCCCGCCACACTTCGTCGCCGCCCGTCCTCAGATCGACACGTACTTCAACTGTTCTCATATTAGAATCACGCGATTATTCTTAAGTATTTTCTTGATTGTAATTTGATAGAACTAAATAAATTTGTGTTAAAAGTAATCCGCCTTCATCTTGCTTCCCTTCTGATAAATTAAAGTGGTATTCAACTAGAAACAAAGTTGATTTAATATCTTCACAAAACTAGACTTTTTTCAGCGACACACCAACTAATCACCACGGCACACCAGTGTTCCGCGGCACACACTTTGCGGGACAATGTATTGGAGTAAAGAATCACTATAAATAAGATCCACCTCCATAGTATAATGGTCAGCACGCTCGGCTATCGTACTGGAGGTACCGGGTTCAATTCCTAGGGCTCAAATAATTATAAACGATTTATTCACTCTAATATTTATTCAATATTACCCTGGACTGGTACCTGAAGTGGAAGGCTGATCACCTTCCATGTGTTAACAGTCAAGATAACACTGCGTTTATATGATGCAGTACCCTATGCACCATTGGGTGCGGATAGGGGTTGGCAGGAGAAGAAGATAAATAAGATAATATTTAAAAGTTTTTTTTTATCAAAACAAAAAATGTCAAATCAACTCCAGACTTCTTTATTTCTGTATATGTTTCCTCCTAATATCTTTGATGAAAAATGAGATTTGATGAAAATATACAGAATTTAATTCTTTCGTTGAAAGGTGAGAGACGTAAGGAAGATGTCAGTTAGTATTGGAAAGGAAATGAGTTACCGGAAGGATTGGAACGGGGGTAGGAGACTGAGGGAGGAACGACGAGATAAGGCAGTTACGGCTGAAGAAAACCGAATAGGGCGCAAAATCTGATTCCAAAGAATTCAATGAACCCGAACAAAATGAATTACGAACTAGTTTCCTTTCTGAACTAGCTGTAGGATCGTTGCACTGCGATTTACTGTAACTGTTGGTGATATTATATATGTTATTTAAGGATGTGGAATTTCTGAAAGGAATTCCTTACATTGCTCGTGGATAAAAGAAATAATCTAACATTTCAAGTGATACTATGTGTAGTTTTCTAAGCTTTATATGCTTGTTAAATCTTCTTAAACCTTCTTACTCAGAATGTATTCTGTTAAATTATATAAATATATTAAGATAAAGTTTCACTCAAATCTTGTTTTCTGGTATTTTATCATAAAACAATGCTTTGAATGTTTTTCGTAGATACTTTGGCACATTTTATAATCTTTATAAAATAAAACAGCTTTGTTTTAACCACTTTTTATTGGTACACTTTTTCCAACCGGTTTCGACAAGAACCTTGTCTATCATCCTCAGGATTTATTTACTAATTCTAAAACATTGAAATACTCACAGTATTTCAATGTTTTAAAATGAGTGCATAAACCCTAAGGATGACAAGGTTCTTGTCGAAACCGGTTGAAAAAAGTGTACCAATAAAAAGTGGTTAAAACAAAGTTGTTTTATTTTATAAATTTTATTTAATAACGCACTTATACACTGATTATATGTAATAACTGGAGAGCAACATTTCACATATAAAACTGACCCTTGAAATAAGTAAATACAGTGTTTTTAAATAAACTACGCCCCTAATTTTAGGTTGGGAAGGGTAATAAGTAGTAGGTAAAATCCATCAAAATACGTTACTATCCGAAAGGATTGCAAGAATTCCAAGAGTCGTAGTATTTAAAGACATAAACCAATTCTGTAGGGGGTGCCTTACACATATCGCTCACTCCTTTCAAGAACATCATAAATCAAAAATCGTCAATTTTCAGTTGTGCATGTTTTCGGAATGTCCACAAAATGTACTATATCCCAGCAAAAGCGGCTTATTTTTAACTCAATATTTATCTGCTACACGATGACCCGCAGAAAGTGTTGTTTTTGCATTTTGAAGAAAAGGTATTGTTTATTTTTTTTTATATCCTAAATATTTTTCAAATTGAGAAAAAACATTCTGGTTTTACCTAAAAAGATCTGTTGCACAGTAAGAAGTTCAATAAGTGGGTTGATATTCATTTTTAATACATTGTATTATATTTTTAAACTTAAAAACGTTCTCCCGAAAAATCATTTTTATTTTATTTATGACGTTCTTGGAAGGAGTGATCGTTGAGTTGATTTTGTTAAAATTATTAATTGTAAAAAAAAATGAATAAAAAATGTTTATAAGCAATAATATCGGGAGGATTATGATGAAAAAATAGGGCATGTGGTAATTTCCTGTTATAAGGAGTGTTTGATAATGGTGTTTTTCCATTAACAGTCCCTAAGGGTTGAATTCTGCAAATGGAATTAATTCAAGAGAATCGGGATCACGCATCATTAACCGTGTAAATATAAATCATGATGAAAAACGTTAAGAAATAAACGAAAAAAACAAAATAATTAAATAATCCCCGCCCTTCTTCAAAACTGCCCTGATGAGTTCAGTCTGATGAGACAAGTCAAGCAAAATGAACGTGTTTTTTTTTGGAAATATCATTTTCCATTTAAATTTTTGGTCTTTCTCTAGATGTCTTTCGAGGAATACCATATCAATTGCCTTTCCTCAACCTTACTATCGAGGTCTGTTACACACACACACACAGATATATATATATATATATATATATATATATATATATATATATATATATATATATATATATATATATATATATATATATATATATATATATATATATATATATATATATATATTTATATATCTATAATCTATATATATATATATGGATATATAGAAGTAGTAAAACCCTTACCAGCACCCCAATGGTGCATAGTGCACTGCGTCATAAAACGCTCGTTTACACATGAAGGAAAGGTGATCAACCCTCCGCTTCAGGTAATATTGAATAAATATTATAGTGAAAAAATCATTTTCATTTATTTGACCCCCTCTGGGAATTGAACCCGGGACCTGCAGAACGGTAGCCGAGCGTGCTGACCATTACACTACGGAGGCGGACAGGATATATATATATATATATATATATATATATATATATATATATATATATATATATATATATATATATATATATATATATATATATATATATATATATATATATATATATATATATATATATATATATATATATATATATATATATATATATATATATATATATATATATATATATATATATATATATATATATATATATATATATATATATATATATATATATGATTATATATATATATATATATATATATATATATATATATATATATATATATATATATATATATATATATATATATATATAATTTTATACTAATATGTATAAAACTTTTTACACTAGCTTGAAACAGATGTTGCAAATGTATTTTGTGTTATGTGTTTGTATGTATAAATTTCATATTATTAAAAATAGCAAAAAAAAAACCTTTTACATGCGTGTAATCACATCTCGTACAAGTATTTACATTTTTAATATTTTTATGATTCCACTCTGAGAGTATGTGTATTTAAAATGTCACGTTCACTGGCTAGGAATGGTACAGTGCCAGAATGCAGGTGTGCAGTTTGACTTCATAAATATTGCAAGGGCTGCAGGTTTATTTTACGAGGGTTGTTGTGACCTCGCTCCGCCACTGCGGCCATTCTAGATTTAGAGTAACGTATTATTATTGCTAAGGGAATTGGGTACATAATGCTTGACCTCAAGAGATCTGGCAAGATGTATGTATTCCGATATCTAATTCCGTGCATGCCTATGTTTTACTAAGTATTCAAATCTTATGTAAGAATATTTAAAAAATCGTATTTTTGTAATCTTAAGTCTGGCCTTATGTATAAAGTACATATTTGCCATCTCGTATAAAAAAATAAGGAGGTATAAATCGGTGATTTTTACACAACAATTAAATCAACAATACATATTCCTGTGCATATTTCTGTTAGTTTCAATATTTCGTTAAATGTCTTATTATTATGGTGATCATTTTGTGTGTGTTATTGTGCGGGAGCCCAGAGTAGGAAATTTAAATGAAATGCTTACTTACAGTTTGTTTATTGATATAAAATTCTTACACGATTTGATAACGATTTGATATTAACTTATTATAATTTATCTAATTGATTATTGAACTTTGAATGAAATATGAAGCTAAAATATACGTTCTTTAACAATCAAGCGATGGCAGGCGATTCTCGCCCCCGCGCTCCGGTTGGCTGCTTTTGTTGAATCCGCTCAGTGTTGTCAACCTGACAGTAGCAGTATAATTCAGTGTTGTCAACCTGACAACACCAAATGGCGTGGCCGGACGGCTACATTATTAACTTATTAACGAATGTATAAAAATCTTTTTTTGTAAAAATAGCTTTGTAAATAATAATTTAGTAAAAAAGCTGCATGTATGTAAATAAATAATTAGATCGATTGTGACTGGAGCTCATACAACTGGTAGGGTGAGATTTTATACACGCCGTAAATATAAATCATTGACGTCTCACACTAAAAAGGTTGAAGGAATAAAATAAAAAGGTTAAAGGAATAAAAAAATAAGCAAAATAATTAAGCTTTTTATTTTTTATAACTAAAATTATACATATCAATAAAAATAATAAGTATTTTGCATAAGAAGCACTATTTAATTTTTATTAAGGTTTATGGTGTTTTTTATTTGTTCCACATAGAGACATATACGCAAATTATGCGTAATGAATTAAAAAATATCACTCAGATGAATGTGTGTCCAAACGATGTATGATAAATGTTCGGAAGGTAAAATTATGAAATAATTCAGGGCTGATATAAAATTAAGAAAGTTGTGTTTAGATAGTTAGACATATGAAACGAGTAAGTAAAGAAAGAGAGGTAAAATAAATATATGAGGCGAATTAATTAACAAAATTAAAATGTTCCTTTGTTTTAAAATAACGATAAATATTTTTTAATGTATGGAAGTGAAACATGGAGTTGGCAAAAGAAGGATGAAAGCAGACTGAATGCAGTCGAAATGCGATCTCTCAGAAGAATGTGCGACAAAACGATGTATGATAGATGTGCGAATAGTGAAATAAGGAAGGAATGCAAAGCTGAGATAAGCATTATCGATAAAATTAAGAAAGGTGTGTTGAGATGGTTTGGACATGTAAAACGAATGAGTGAGGAAAGAACGGTTAAATAAATTTATGAGGCGATGTTAGTGGGAAAAGAAGCAGAGGAAGACCGAGAAAAACATGGCACGATCAGGTATGCCAAATACTTGAAAGTGGTCAGGTTAGGAGTCGTAACAATCGGCGGGTATGTATGAGGAGATGCATGAACGTGGAAGAGGCGAAGAATGTTTGCAAGGACAGAGTGGTGTGGCGCTCTATTCTCTCTGCCTACCCCTGCGGGAAGCGGCGTGATGGTTAGTTAGTTAGTTAGTTTTATAAATATTTTATTATAACTTAATTATAATGTCTACCAGTTTCGAAGCTAACCGCTTCTTTATCAAGGCTGATTAAAACTTTCATTAATACTTTATTAGTACATTAATACTTGAATAATACATAAATACTTTGTTTGACAAAAGTCTTGCTAAAGAAGCGGTTAGCTTCGAAACCGGTAGGCATCATAATTAAGTTATAATATTTATAGTGATTTTAAAACCAAGTTACATTTTAATTATAAAATGTAAAATCACAAAGTTAGTGCTTCAAATAGAAATTAAACGTATTAATTAATTTTGGGAATAGAAGCATTGGAAGATCAAAGAAAACTCGCAAACAATAAAAAAGCATGACCAAGTATTTAAAATATTTCATTGTGGTCAGGTCAATAGTCAATAATTGTTGGGTATGTATGAGGAGATACGTGCATGGGGAATAGGCGTAGAATGTTTTCAAAGACAGAGTGGTGTGGCGTTCGAATATCTCTGCCTATGCCTACGGTGAATTGACCTGATAGTAAGTTAGTAAGTTAATAAAAAAAACGTATTGGCTAAAAAACAGAAGCTTGCTAAAAACAGTTTGTTGTTTAAAACAATAAAAGCTTGCAACGTAAGCAGAACGTAGCGTAAACTAAATATTTTGACTGCGCTGTATTCTGTGAATTAGGTAGAAAATTGAATAAACTACAGTTTCCAAACCCGAGCGTTTTTGCTGTGACCACAGGTTCATTGTTTGGGGTTTTCCAGCCTTCACTGTTGATTTTGAAGCAGTACTGACAAGTAAATTAATTAAAAATAAACAAAAACATAAATTCTCAATATTAAATAGAGTATATAATTTGATTCACTAATATGTTTAATTTTAGTGCATGTTTAACCTCGGCTCGTAACGCATGTCTGTGCTGAAACATTCAGTGCATGTTGGTCTTCGGGTCGACCAAAAATCGCATGTGTTAAACATTTTGTGTAGTTTTAAGTGTGTAAATAGTGCTATGGTGGTGAAGGGTGGTATTGTTTGCATACTGTGGTAGTGATTGTTCTGACGAAGAGACGGGTACGTCTCGAAACCGGTAGACATAAAAATCTCGGTGAGTGGTTATATACTAATATTATTAATATTTTAGTAAAAAAAATAAGTTGAAACGTATATTTTATTTATTTTTTTGGCATTAACTTTGTGGTAAGACATGTTACAATGATTAAAGAAAACACTTGTTTTTTACCACTTGAGTTTTATTATAGACTACATGTAAAGGCCAAATTATGAATTATCTTGAAAATTTATAAATCCAAAAAAACCTAAATTCTAATAATTATTTATTAAATAATACATTGTTTCAAAATTCTTCACCTTTGCTTTCCATTTTTCCTTTGTTAACCCCCTCCCCCTAACTTTCCCCTCTCCTTATTTATAGAACAGTTTTATATTTTATATTTAAGTTATTATACAGACCTGAATGTTTAACTTCTGAAACATGTAGTCTATAATAAAACTCAAGTGGTAAAAACAAGTGTTTTCTTAATCATTAAAACATATATTGTAGTTCAACGTAATACTATGAAATTATTTTTTGAAGGCATAAAGATAAAATGTATCCCCCAAACACCTTAGAATATCTCTCTGTATTCTCAAAGGAACGAAATGAGAGGGGAATACCATATAAGTGCTCCTCATTAGTGAAGTTCTGATTATTTTCTATACCTACAGTAAAATTGGTGTGAGTATAATAATCCCCATACAGCGGAATTTTCTATGAACTGATACCTATGAAGATATATTCATATAAAGACGTACATATGAATATATTTATATGGGTTCATTAGGGTGCGCCTCCGTAGTGTAATGGTCAGCACGCTCTGCTACCGTTCTGTAGGTCCCGGGTTCTAATCCCAAGGGGGTAAAATAAATATAAGTGATTTTTTCACTGTTATATTTATTCAATATTACCCTGGACTGGTACCTGAAGTGGAGGGCTGATCACCTTTCCTTCATGCGTAAACGATCAAGATAACACTGCGTTTATATGACGCAGTGCCCTATGCACCATTGGGGTGCGGAAAAGGGTTTTATAATTTTTATTATTCATTAAAGTGTGTCATTTTTGTAAACCAGTGCATTTCTATAACCAAGAGGGTTTAATTTTTTAGTATGCTACATAGCTGGCTGAAATGACACTTTTTTATTTTTTATTTTTATATTGACATCTCAACATAGATTTAGTAGAATAAAGAAGTCAATATTTATTCACAAAAATGGGTTTATCTAGACTAAAGACATATTTATATTGATATTTAAACATAAATGGAGAATTACATGGAAGTCTGGGTATTTACAGGGCAAATAATTTATCGTTGGCTGGTGCTAATAATTATTTTATACAGTGTGTTAAACTTTACTATTCTACCCATTGACAACCATACTTCTTTAATTTTCAGAAATTATATTTATGCTTCATTTGACGCCTTATTTCGCATGCTAGTACTTGGCTACCATTCTGGAGGTCCCGGGTTTGATTCCCAAGGGGGGTAAAATAAATATTAGTGATTTTTTTCACTGTCATATTTATTCAATATTACCCTGGACTGGTACCTGAAGCGGAGGGCTGATCACCTTTCCTTCATGTGTAAACGATCAAGATAACACTGCGTTTATATGACGCAGTGCCCTATGCACCATTGGGGTGTGGATAAGGGTTTTATTATTATTATTAGTACTTGTTACCATATATAATTGAGATAAGCATTTTTTTTTATTTAGCAGAAACCTTTATTAAATGTATATAAGATAAGATTCATCCAGAATTATATTGTATCCAGGAAACACACACACTTCCACATGTAAAAAAGTGTTAATCAAAGCATATTTACAGCATCCAAAATGTGGTAGTCAATCATGGGTAGAATAGTGAATGTAACACGTCTATAAAATGATAACTTAAACCATGTCGTAATCCCTGCAAACACCTAGACACATACATATTCTTCTTTATCTTTGTTAAGACAGAAAATAAAAAATATAACTTCATGTAGACAATATTTTAGGCACAGCTATAATATTTTTTTATTTATAAAAAGAGAAATATTTGTACAAAAATACTTCAATTTCATACTATTCGTGTAAGCCTAAGCGGCTCATTATAAGAAATAGGTAACATATTGTGGTAAAGTGGGTTCGAGCCAAGAAACTCAAGAGTCCACGACACTAACCACGGGACACTTACCAGACACTGTTTTATTTATTGTATTTTTGTTGTTGTTTGAAATTCACCTAAAACAAATGTAGCATTTATCAAACTCGTATATATAAGTATGTCATATCTACGTGTTTGGATGACAAATTAAAGGTTCAAAAAATACACCAGCAATTTATGGGGGTTACAAGACTTAACACAAAAACAACTATTCAAGGCTTATCTGCACGTTCCTTTTTCGACCCACCCTGCTGCTTGTAAAGCCACAGAGTTGGGGTTAAAAACACACCCCATTTTTCATTTACTCGGATTCTACACATTTTTACACGCAATGCTAATATTGTATACGAATTTTAAGAGAATGAACATTTGAATGTCAAAAGTTTTTAATTAGAAAAAATTCTGTTCCTCATATTCATTTTTTTAAGATGAAAGAAGTCCGTTAATAATACAGTGGAATCTCGACGTAACGAATCTCAATGTATCATTTTTTCAATCCTCTTAAATCCGCTTAAACTAGGCAAAGTATTAAATGAAAAATATTCTTAATCTTTCTTTCTTCTAACCCCTATATACACCGAATGATATATATATATATATATATATATATATATATATATATATATATATATATATATATATATATATATATATATATATATATATATATATATATATATATATATATATATATATATATATATATATATATATATAGTGTGTACAGTACTTTTTATCTGCATATATGAAAAAATCAAGGTTTTATACACTTTTAAACCTTAATATGATGAATTTCATTATAACAAATTACTCTATATACGGAGTTTTAACAAAACTCCCTGAGATTCGTTACATTGAGGTTCTATTGTAATATTTATTATTACGAAATATCGTTGTATAGTAAATTTTATAATATCTTATTCTACTGATACTCGTACCATTGTGCGATGGATCAATATATCCTTTTAGAGCAATTGGCCTTTCATTGGATCTTTTTTAAAAAGATTTATCTCTAGGGATAGAGGTATCACATTGAAAAAATAATTGCTTCAATAAATGTTGGGAATGGCGTTGGGTCTACAAATAAGAATATATTCCATCAACGTATGGAGACGTGTGAGGGATAAAAATATACATATAGGTGAGCAGGATACAGTAAAATGTATTACCGAAGCGAAATACGAATAATTTCATATGAAAAATACATATAACGTACTTATTTTAAAGGAATATCTTTTTATGGTAAAGTAGCTTCTAGATTTCCGTCAAATTGAATTTTGTGAGGATATATTCATTTCTGATACAAGGCGTAATTAAACCTTTTAATTTTAATAAAAAGAAGAAAAATATGAGTGACGTTTGTAATTATTTGAATAATAAAAATAAATAATGATTAATAATAAAACCTAGTTCGATAATTTATGGTGAGATGTTCAAAGGAGATTTACACTTATGAAAACGAGATATTAACAATATTTTGAGGGTATATAAGGTTCGTGAACAAAATTTGGGCAAAATATACAAGTTTAATAAAATTTTTAAACAATACTTTATATTTGTCCGCCTCCGTAGTGTTATGGTCACCATGCTCGGCTACCGTTCTGGAATATAAGTGATTTTTTCACTCTAATATTTATTCAATATTACACTGGACTGGTACCTGAAGTGGAGGGCTGATCACCTTCCCTTCATGTGTAATCGATCGAGATAACACTGCGTTTATATGAAGCAGTGCCTTATGCACCATTGGGGTGCGGTAAGGGATTTATTATTATTATTATTATATTGAGCGTTTTAGGTTCATTAATTAGTGTAATTAATATCAGTAGAAATATTTATTTATTTTTTATTCTTGACACTAGTGTAATGACACTGTTTCTTATTTTTTTCTCAATATTTTTACTGTCACTAAAAATGGAGATCACTAGTTTTGATTATGCACGTTCAATATATGAATAATTAAAAAGAAGCTTTTTCTTACCCCTCATTTCATTCATATCCTTGGCTTCAGCGTGAGCAATCTCTACCATCGATAAAATCGTGAAAAGTCCACAAAGTACTTCGTCAAAGTTGGTTTTCATTTTTAAACACTTAAACTGAAATAAAAACGAAACTTTTGCGATCTAGAATTTTGGGATGAAGGCAATTTAACTTCGTAGTTAGATTTCGAAATAATTATACTGCTTCAAAGAAAAGGTTAATTATGCTGTCTGTGGTGTAATTTTTTTTTTCAAAGTGAGGTGAAAATAAAAATAAGGAATAAATCGATAAATTTCTCTTTCAAATTATGATAAAACGTATAATATTTAAAACGTTCGGATAATATTTCCTTCATTTTCATACGATAATTGACTTAAAAAAGGGGCGTGCCTTAAGTAACTCTCGATTTTGAATTAAAAATACAATTGGTTTTATGAATAATTTCAAAAAATTCATCAAATTCAATTCATTTAAACCAATAAGTAAAAATTAATATTCAAAATATTTTCAATGAAACCACGTTACATAAATTATTAAATGAATAATAAGAAAAAACGTGTTCGCAAAATAAAATTCGTTTTTTTATGTTTTAATATATTTTAGATATATTTAAGTTATTTTGTAAGAAAATTATTTAAAAAATAATCGTCATGGGTTTAAATTCCTTAAATAACTGAAATGAAAAGAAAATTAAGATGATTTCTACCGCAGTAAAAGATGGCGTCAATTTTGCTTCGAATTTACTGAATTTATTTATTGTACGTAAAATAATTAATCAATATTTATGATATATTTGTAGTAAATAAGTCAATTGGAGAATGAGTATATAATATTATATCCAAGCACGTGAGCTTAGTCTGTTTTTGCAGAGGAACAGCGTTACTTGCATCAATATATGTTAAAAATAATAATGTCTAGGAAATTAATGAAATTATAATATTATTTTGTGACTATTTTAAATGAAATAAAAAAATTAAAAACGTTAATAAAGTTTACAATAAATACGTTTAAATTAAGTTTGTAACAGACAAATCATTTGATATACCTACAAATTTAATTAAAGTACTTTAAAGCAGTTGAAGGTGTTCTTTAAACGATAAAGATTTCAGATGCAAAAAGTTGCTTAAAACATTGACAGCTGAGCGGAAAGCGTTGCTTCAAATTATGCGTAATGAATTAAAAAATATCACTCAGATGAATGTGTGTCCAAACGATGTATGATAAATGTTCGGAAGGTAAAATTATGAAATAATTCAGGGCTGATATAAAATTAAGAAAGTTGTGTTTAGATAGTTAGACATATGAAACGAGTAAGTAAAGAAAGAGAGGTAAAATAAATATATGAGGCGAATTAATTAACAAAATTAAAATGTTCCTTTGTTTTAAAATAACGATAAATATTTTTTAATGTATGGAAGTGAAACATGGAGTTGGCAAAAGAAGGATGAAAGCAGACTGAATGCAGTCGAAATGCGATCTCTCAGAAGAATGTGCGACAAAACGATGTATGATAGATGTGCGAATAGTGAAATAAGGAAGGAATGCAAAGCTGAGATAAGCATTATCGATAAAATTAAGAAAGGTGTGTTGAGATGGTTTGGACATGTAAAACGAATGAGTGAGGAAAGAACGGTTAAATAAATTTATGAGGCGATGTTAGTGGGAAAAGAAGCAGAGGAAGACCGAGAAAAACATGGCACGATCAGGTATGCCAAATACTTGAAAGTGGTCAGGTTAGGAGTCGTAACAATCGGCGGGTATGTATGAGGAGATGCATGAACGTGGAAGAGGCGAAGAATGTTTGCAAGGACAGAGTGGTGTGGCGCTCTATTCTCTCTGCCTACCCCTGCGGGAAGCGGCGTGATGGTTAGTTAGTTAGTTAGTTTTATAAATATTTTATTATAACTTAATTATAATGTCTACCAGTTTCGAAGCTAACCGCTTCTTTATCAAGGCTGATTAAAACTTTCATTAATACTTTATTAGTACATTAATACTTGAATAATACATAAATACTTTGTTTGACAAAAGTCTTGCTAAAGAAGCGGTTAGCTTCGAAACCGGTAGACATCATAATTAAGTTATAATATTTATAGTGATTTTAAAACCAAGTTACATTTTAATTATAAAATGTAAAATCACAAAGTTAGTGCTTCAAATAGAAATTAAACGTATTAATTAATTTTGGGAATAGAAGCATTGGAAGATCAAAGAAAACTCGCAAACAATAAAAAAGCATGACCAAGTATTTAAAATATTTCATTGTGGTCAGGTCAATAGTCAATAATTGTTGGGTATGTATGAGGAGATACGTGCATGGGGAATAGGCGTAGAATGTTTTCAAAGACAGAGTGGTGTGGCGTTCGAATATCTCTGCCTATGCCTACGGTGAATTGACCTGATAGTAAGTTAGTAAGTTAATAAAAAAAACGTATTGGCTAAAAAACAGAAGCTTGCTAAAAACAGTTTGTTGTTTAAAACAATAAAAGCTTGCAACGTAAGCAGAACGTAGCGTAAACTAAATATTTTGACTGCGCTGTATTCTGTGAATTAGGTAGAAAATTGAATAAACTACAGTTTCCAAACCCGAGCGTTTTTGCTGTGACCACAGGTTCATTGTTTGGGGTTTTCCAGCCTTCACTGTTGATTTTGAAGCAGTACTGACAAGTAAATTAATTAAAAATAAACAAAAACATAAATTCTCAATATTAAATAGAGTATATAATTTGATTCACTAATATGTTTAATTTTAGTGCATGTTTAACCTCGGCTCGTAACGCATGTCTGTGCTGAAACATTCAGTGCATGTTGGTCTTCGGGTCGACCAAAAATCGCATGTGTTAAACATTTTGTGTAGTTTTAAGTGTGTAAATAGTGCTATGGTGGTGAAGGGTGGTATTGTTTGCATACTGTGGTAGTGATTGTTCTGACGAAGAGACGGGTACGTCTCGAAACCGGTAGACATAAAAATCTCGGTGAGTGGTTATATACTAATATTATTAATATTTTAGTAAAAAAAATAAGTTGAAACGTATATTTTATTTATTTTTTTGGCATTAACTTTGTGGTAAGACATGTTACAATGATTAAAGAAAACACTTGTTTTTTACCACTTGAGTTTTATTATAGACTACATGTAAAGGCCAAATTATGAATTATCTTGAAAATTTATAAATCCAAAAAAACCTAAATTCTAATAATTATTTATTAAATAATACATTGTTTCAAAATTCTTCACCTTTGCTTTCCATTTTTCCTTTGTTAACCCCCTCCCCCTAACTTTCCCCTCTCCTTATTTATAGAACAGTTTTATATTTTATATTTAAGTTATTATACAGACCTGAATGTTTAACTTCTGAAACATGTAGTCTATAATAAAACTCAAGTGGTAAAAACAAGTGTTTTCTTAATCATTAAAACATATATTGTAGTTCAACGTAATACTATGAAATTATTTTTTGAAGGCATAAAGATAAAATGTATCCCCCAAACACCTTAGAATATCTCTCTGTATTCTCAAAGGAACGAAATGAGAGGGGAATACCATATAAGTGCTCCTCATTAGTGAAGTTCTGATTATTTTCTATACCTACAGTAAAATTGGTGTGAGTATAATAATCCCCATACAGCGGAATTTTCTATGAACTGATACCTATGAAGATATATTCATATAAAGACGTACATATGAATATATTTATATGGGTTCATTAGGGTGCGCCTCCGTAGTGTAATGGTCAGCACGCTCTGCTACCGTTCTGTAGGTCCCGGGTTCTAATCCCAAGGGGGTAAAATAAATATAAGTGATTTTTTCACTGTTATATTTATTCAATATTACCCTGGACTGGTACCTGAAGTGGAGGGCTGATCACCTTTCCTTCATGCGTAAACGATCAAGATAACACTGCGTTTATATGACGCAGTGCCCTATGCACCATTGGGGTGCGGAAAAGGGTTTTATAATTTTTATTATTCATTAAAGTGTGTCATTTTTGTAAACCAGTGCATTTCTATAACCAAGAGGGTTTAATTTTTTAGTATGCTACATAGCTGGCTGAAATGACACTTTTTTATTTTTTATTTTTATATTGACATCTCAACATAGATTTAGTAGAATAAAGAAGTCAATATTTATTCACAAAAATGGGTTTATCTAGACTAAAGACATATTTATATTGATATTTAAACATAAATGGAGAATTACATGGAAGTCTGGGTATTTACAGGGCAAATAATTTATCGTTGGCTGGTGCTAATAATTATTTTATACAGTGTGTTAAACTTTACTATTCTACCCATTGACAACCATACTTCTTTAATTTTCAGAAATTATATTTATGCTTCATTTGACGCCTTATTTCGCATGCTAGTACTTGGCTACCATTCTGGAGGTCCCGGGTTTGATTCCCAAGGGGGGTAAAATAAATATTAGTGATTTTTTTCACTGTCATATTTATTCAATATTACCCTGGACTGGTACCTGAAGCGGAGGGCTGATCACCTTTCCTTCATGTGTAAACGATCAAGATAACACTGCGTTTATATGACGCAGTGCCCTATGCACCATTGGGGTGTGGATAAGGGTTTTATTATTATTATTAGTACTTGTTACCATATATAATTGAGATAAGCATTTTTTTTTATTTAGCAGAAACCTTTATTAAATGTATATAAGATAAGATTCATCCAGAATTATATTGTATCCAGGAAACACACACACTTCCACATGTAAAAAAGTGTTAATCAAAGCATATTTACAGCATCCAAAATGTGGTAGTCAATCATGGGTAGAATAGTGAATGTAACACGTCTATAAAATGATAACTTAAACCATGTCGTAATCCCTGCAAACACCTAGACACATACATATTCTTCTTTATCTTTGTTAAGACAGAAAATAAAAAATATAACTTCATGTAGACAATATTTTAGGCACAGCTATAATATTTTTTTATTTATAAAAAGAGAAATATTTGTACAAAAATACTTCAATTTCATACTATTCGTGTAAGCCTAAGCGGCTCATTATAAGAAATAGGTAACATATTGTGGTAAAGTGGGTTCGAGCCAAGAAACTCAAGAGTCCACGACACTAACCACGGGACACTTACCAGACACTGTTTTATTTATTGTATTTTTGTTGTTGTTTGAAATTCACCTAAAACAAATGTAGCATTTATCAAACTCGTATATATAAGTATGTCATATCTACGTGTTTGGATGACAAATTAAAGGTTCAAAAAATACACCAGCAATTTATGGGGGTTACAAGACTTAACACAAAAACAACTATTCAAGGCTTATCTGCACGTTCCTTTTTCGACCCACCCTGCTGCTTGTAAAGCCACAGAGTTGGGGTTAAAAACACACCCCATTTTTCATTTACTCGGATTCTACACATTTTTACACGCAATGCTAATATTGTATACGAATTTTAAGAGAATGAACATTTGAATGTCAAAAGTTTTTAATTAGAAAAAATTCTGTTCCTCATATTCATTTTTTTAAGATGAAAGAAGTCCGTTAATAATACAGTGGAATCTCGACGTAACGAATCTCAATGTATCATTTTTTCAATCCTCTTAAATCCTCTTAAACTAGGCAAAGTATTAAATGAAAAATATTCTTAATCTTTCTTTCTTCTAACCCCTATATACACCGAATGATATATATATATATATATATATATATATATATATATATATATATATATATATATATATATATATATATATATATATATATATATATATATATATATATATATATAGTGTGTACAGTACTTTTTATCTGCATATATGAAAAAATCAAGGTTTTATACACTTTTAAACCTTAATATGATGAATTTCATTATAACAAATTACTCTATATACGGAGTTTTAACAAAACTCCCTGAGATTCGTTACATTGAGGTTCTATTGTAATATTTATTATTACGAAATATCGTTGTATAGTAAATTTTATAATATCTTATTCTACTGATACTCGTACCATTGTGCGATGGATCAATATATCCTTTTAGAGCAATTGGCCTTTCATTGGATCTTTTTTAAAAAGATTTATCTCTAGGGATAGAGGTATCACATTGAAAAAATAATTGCTTCAATAAATGTTGGGAATGGCGTTGGGTCTACAAATAAGAATATATTCCATCAACGTATGGAGACGTGTGAGGGATAAAAATATACATATAGGTGAGCAGGATACAGTAAAATGTATTACCGAAGCGAAATACGAATAATTTCATATGAAAAATACATATAACGTACTTATTTTAATGGAATATCTTTTTATGGTAAAGTAGCTTCTAGATTTCCGTCAAATTGAATTTTGTGAGGATATATTCATTTCTGATACAAGGCGTAATTAAACCTTTTAATTTTAATAAAAAGAAGAAAAATATGAGTGACGTTTGTAATTATTTGAATAATAAAAATAAATAATGATTAATAATAAAACCTAGTTCGATAATTTATGGTGAGATGTTCAAAGGAGATTTACACTTATGAAAACGAGATATTAACAATATTTTGAGGGTATATAAGGTTCGTGAACAAAATTTGGGCAAAATATACAAGTTTAATAAAATTTTTAAACAATACTTTATATTTGTCCGCCTCCGTAGTGTTATGGTCACCATGCTCGGCTACCGTTCTGGAATATAAGTGATTTTTTCACTCTAATATTTATTCAATATTACACTGGACTGGTACCTGAAGTGGAGGGCTGATCACCTTCCCTTCATGTGTAATCGATCGAGATAACACTGCGTTTATATGAAGCAGTGCCTTATGCACCATTGGGGTGCGGTAAGGGATTTATTATTATTATTATTATATTGAGCGTTTTAGGTTCATTAATTAGTGTAATTAATATCAGTAGAAATATTTATTTATTTTTTATTCTTGACACTAGTGTAATGACACTGTTTCTTATTTTTTTCTCAATATTTTTACTGTCACTAAAAATGGAGATCACTAGTTTTGATTATGCACGTTCAATATATGAATAATTAAAAAGAAGCTTTTTCTTACCCCTCATTTCATTCATATCCTTGGCTTCAGCGTGAGCAATCTCTACCATCGATAAAATCGTGAAAAGTCCACAAAGTACTTCGTCAAAGTTGGTTTTCATTTTTAAACACTTAAACTGAAATAAAAACGAAACTTTTGCGATCTAGAATTTTGGGATGAAGGCAATTTAACTTCGTAGTTAGATTTCGAAATAATTATACTGCTTCAAAGAAAAGGTTAATTATGCTGTCTGTGGTGTAATTTTTTTTTTCAAAGTGAGGTGAAAATAAAAATAAGGAATAAATCGATAAATTTCTCTTTCAAATTATGATAAAACGTATAATATTTAAAACGTTCGGATAATATTTCCTTCATTTTCATACGATAATTGACTTAAAAAAGGGGCGTGCCTTAAGTAACTCTCGATTTTGAATTAAAAATACAATTGGTTTTATGAATAATTTCAAAAAATTCATCAAATTCAATTCATTTAAACCAATAAGTAAAAATTAATATTCAAAATATTTTCAATGAAACCACGTTACATAAATTATTAAATGAATAATAAGAAAAAACGTGTTCGCAAAATAAAATTCGTTTTTTTATGTTTTAATATATTTTAGATATATTTAAGTTATTTTGTAAGAAAATTATTTAAAAAATAATCGTCATGGGTTTAAATTCCTTAAATAACTGAAATGAAAAGAAAATTAAGATGATTTCTACCGCAGTAAAAGATGGCGTCAATTTTGCTTCGAATTTACTGAATTTATTTATTGTACGTAAAATAATTAATCAATATTTATGATATATTTGTAGTAAATAAGTCAATTGGAGAATGAGTATATAATATTATATCCAAGCACGTGAGCTTAGTCTGTTTTTGCAGAGGAACAGCGTTACTTGCATCAATATATGTTAAAAATAATAATGTCTAGGAAATTAATGAAATTATAATATTATTTTGTGACTATTTTAAATGAAATAAAAAAATTAAAAACGTTAATAAAGTTTACAATAAATACGTTTAAATTAAGTTTGTAACAGACAAATCATTTGATATACCTACAAATTTAATTAAAGTACTTTAAAGCAGTTGAAGGTGTTCTTTAAACGATAAAGATTTCAGATGCAAAAAGTTGCTTAAAACATTGACAGCTGAGCGGAAAGCGTTGCTTAAAATTAAACGAATTCTGCTATAATCGTTCGAATTCGAAACGAAACATTAAATTTTAAAATGATCCCATTAAAATTCTGTCGGAAACTTTTCGAGATTCGACCGCGAACTTTGCGAACTTGCCTGGACTTTGGGAACGTGAAAATTTGAACGAGAACGTGAAAGCTCTACGCCAGGCGTGTTTCCCGCGCCGCGGAAGGTTTCCTACTGGTACGTGTACGTTTGGCGGGGCGCAGAAATCATGAAATTTACCGACCTACATATGTACAACACCCGGGAGGTTTCGCTTCAGTTTACGGTTCGACACCAATTGGCCTGACATTAACAGAAGTGACTGTGAAACTTTTAAATTATAACCAGATACATGTTTTGTAAACGTCGCTGGCATTTATTCTGACACACTTCAATCGGAAATGTCAATTTCGACTTTTAGCGACCTACGACATTTTTTTTTAGCAGAAACATGTATATTATCAACTTTTAACATGGGGCGAATCCCCACGTTAAAAGTTGACAAAATGACATAAATTATCGATATTTGGACGTGATTTGAGAGTGAAATTTCAAGGACGCGTCACGTTTATTAGAAACATGTATATTGTCAACTTTTAACGTTGGGATTTGATTATCGATATTTGGACGTGATTTGAGAGTGAAATTTCAAGGACGCGTCACGTTTATTAGAAACATGTATATTGTCAACTTTTAACGTTGGGATTTGATTATCGATATTTGGACGTGATTTGAGAGTGAAATTTCAAGGACGCGTCACGTTTATTAGAAACATGTATATTGTCAACTTTTAACGTTGGGATTTGATTATCGATATTTGGACGTGATTTGAGAGTGAAATATCAAGGACGCGACACGTTTATTAGGCACATTTTGTTACATGAGAGAGAGGAAATATATAACGCAGAGAGAAGGAGAAAGAAAGCTATACATTTCGATGCCATGGAAATGGAGTAAACGAGAGCGATATATATTGTATAAAGCGATAGAATTAGATTGTGTCGGACATGAACGCGTTTTAGATCGTATATTGAGTTTTGTATTATTGTACTTCTTTTAATATGCTCTGTATCTCTGTTTCTCACACTACATCTAATTATTATTCGTCTTCTTACCCTCATTCGACCCCGATGGTGCATAGGGCACTGCATCAAAAAGACGCAATGTTAAGTTTATCGTTGATTTTATAAAGGCTAGGTGATCAATCTCACGCTTCTTTACATTTTATTTTAATATAATTATTTATAATGTTCACGTGTATATTTGAGGTTTCATTATTTATTTATATTTAAATTTAATTTAATAATTTTTGAATCACTTTTCTTACAATGCCAAATTAGTAGCAAAATGTACGGATCCTGATCCGCACTCAATGGCGCGTAGGACACTGCATCAAATCGATACAATGTTAAATTGATTGTTTGTTTCAATAAATTATTAATAAAAGAGAGGCTTGTGAACAAGTATTTGGGCCCACTCAAAATGTTGTGAATAAAAAAAGGCAAGGTGATTAATTTTACACGTCAGAAATCAGTCCAGGGTAATTTTTTTTTGTGTAAAATCGTTTATATTTATTTTGACCATCCTGAGAATTGAACCCGGGTCCTCTATCATTGTAACAAAAAGCGCTTAACATTGTATTAAGGAGATAGATAAAATAAATTTACAAAACACAAAAATATGTAAAATGCACATTAGATAGTAAAAAAAATGTAGTTCAATTTTACAAAGTTTGAAAAAAAACACGGCAATTTGATATTTTAATATTGAATTTATTCAAGCAAAGGCAGTTTGTGCCGATAAACTAAGTATGTCGAATTCAACCGTTGATTAATATTTCAAAATAAATTCCTCGCGGTAATTTAGAAAATGCCAAAGAGGTTTAATTAAAAATAATTCAAATTTAAATTAATACAACGAATTCCGTCAATTTATTTTAATGGAAACTTTGATTTTTTATGAAGGTCGAAATGAAGTGAAATTTCAATATTAAACTTTTTTCTTTAAAATGTTATTACAAACACTTAATAAGATAAAACTATGATAGAATGAATTCAGAAATTTTGTGTGGAAAAATCCTGAGATGAAGATCGGCAGCGAAATCAAAGTTTTGATCCCATACGTCATGATTATGACGTATGGGATCTAAAGTAGAGCAGACACCATTGGCACAAAAATGCATATAGAGTGTCAGAAATGAAGACTCTAAGGAGCGTATCTGGCAAGAGTCTACGAGATAGAATAAGTAAAGCCAGGATCAGGTAGATATGCGAAATTGAAGATGGCGTTAGGTGGGGAAGGCAACGAAGTAGACAATGGTATGCGAATGTGAAGAATATGGAACCATTCAGACTCCCCTACATTGCACTGCACGGCCAATCCCAAGACACACAACTCCCATGCAGACCACCAAAGAGATTGATTGACAATTGGGAATCAACATTGCAGGAGGTAAATCCTCTTTAAAAATAGGCCACAAGACCAACACCAAGAAGAGGTAGAAGAAATTTTGTTAATGAGCGCATGTTTTTGAAAAAAAATCACATTGCCCTTACTACGTACATCACAGTTATCAATATTTTTTCCACAAAAACACGGTAGGCATAAAAACAACACCTCTAGGACATGAAATATACGCCATTGATAAAAAGTATATAGAAACATTATCAAAATAAATTAGTACTTATAAATGAGTAACGCTTATTCAAATTTTTGCTTAAATTTAAAATCTACACATATTATTATATTCCATACCGCCGTTACTTCCGCACTTCGGGGAGCTTAAAAGCTTTTTAAATCATCGAAAAATATTTGGTTCTGAAATACTCCATCCGTAAGTACAAACATAACGATATTTCACGCTATACATATTCCGAACGAAATCCATATATTACTAACCAATTTATCTTCAACGAACTGAACCTGTCTTAATACAAGCAATACGTATCTCATATGTGATAAATTGAAAAGAAATTCTTCTTGCTTTGTGTGTTTTTTTATAAATATTATAAAAATAAATAATTTATAAGCAAGATATGACTGAAATGAAAGACCTGTTATGTATCATTTTCAGGCAACACTAAAATCTATACAAATATGTCTGTACACTATATCGTCATATCGAGGGCCAACTAGCAGAATGCCTTAAGTCATAAAACATGTCCTGGGATAGTGCAATTTTGAAGTAAGAGGTATACACGTTTATAATAATACTTTTGAGTATTTTTATTAAATTATACTTAAAAACGCATTATGCAAATACATACAAACGTAAACATTTCAATAAATAAAAGAGTAGTTTGTATAAATGCTCAAAATAGACTTATCTTAAAAAAGACATTTTTATGGTACATACTATTCTTTTATTTAAACGAAATATTTACTTTTGCATTTGTATAATGTATTTTTAAGTAGATATTAATAATGATATTTTATTTATTGTTTCGGCATTAACTTTGTGGTAAGACATGTTACAATGATTAAAGAAAACACTTGTTTTTTACCACTTGAGTTTTATTATAGACTACATGTTTCAGAAGTTAAACTTCCATCATTCAGGTCTGTATAATAACTATACAGACTATAATACTATATGTTATTATACAGACCTGAATGATGGAAGTTTAACTTCTGAAACATGTAATCTATAATAAAACTCAAGTGGTAAAAAATAAGTGTTTTCTTTAATCATTAATAATGATACTCAACAGTATCATTATTAATATGTAAAACTTTCACATAATATGTACAAGAAAGCATCTCTCAACAAAGGATACAAATCACAACAAACACACTTTACGGTGACGTACATAGAACACAAAAAATCAAATTTTTGTTCGATTTTTCTAACACATACTCCTTTTCGTCAAAAATACTTTGATTACTATGCTACGAAGTTGTACAACCTGCTTCTATCATCCAGAAAGTCATTAATAATAAAAACAATATATAAAAGAGCTATCCAGAAATGGATAATCGAAGTGGGTAGATCTGAAGTAGATCGCATCATTCGGCCATGTCGTATTTGATTGCATGTCTTAAACTAATTTCTGTAGTATAATTTATAAATGAATATGCTTTTTACGATTTTGGAAGGCATGTGTGAAGGCATAACTACAGAGGACGACCCGCTTAACCTACGTGGACCAAATTATCTCCGACATGCATTGTAGCGGGTATGCCGAGTTGAAGAGATGATTGGAGGATAGAAACGGGTAGAGACTGACTATGAAAGAGCAAACCAATCACCACACAGATTGTAACTCATTAAGAAAAGTATCGGGTTATTGTCCCGTGGTTAGTGTCGCGGTCTCTTGAGTCTGAGTTTCTGGGTTCGAACTCACTCTACCACAATTTGATAACTATTTTTTAATAATGAACCGCTTAGGCTCACAGAAATAGATTGAAGTCGAAGTATTTTTGTAAATAATAAACCCAAAAATATTTTTCTATAAAAAAAGAAGATTGTAAAATGTGTCCTCGGAGCGGGAAAACTAATGAGGGCACATGATTGTAATTTATAATTCGTAATATGTGTGTTTATAAATATTTTTTTATAATGAATATTGAATTAAGTTATAATAGAATATTAATAGTGATTTTAAAACAAAGTTACACTTTAATTATAAAACAAATAAGGCTAGGATATTCTAATAAAAATTCCACAAATTTATCGCGTTTAATAAATTTTTACTGAAAAAGTAAGACTTTACTGTAAAAGTCGATTTACCCAGGTAGACTCAATCTAATTTTCCCGTAAGATTCTAAGATTTTTTCGATAATTTTATTGCAGTTTCAAAAGATATAAAATTATCAAAATGTTTATTTTATTAATTAGTGCTTCATTCTTCCTTGTTACTTTGGATGAAAAGATCTATGGAATAAAAGCTTCCCGAAGGTTTCGGGTCATCAATCAAACTACATCACGAGATGGGTACGGCTGATGTTGAAAAGATACATCACTAAATACTCTACCTAATCTAACAAAGTAATTATATATGAGTAAACAAAATTAACGGCATGTAAACAAAAAGCCCGATCAAAATCTCTAGCCATATAATCGATAAAAGCTTTTGAAATATACGTTTCGCATAAGGGCCCGTGTGCTTGCATATTTTGTCACGGTTAAGATACATATATCATAATATGGAAAAATATAAGTAATTAAATTATTTCGTAAAATTAATAATTTAACCCTATATTACTTAACTATCTAACGAGCGGTGTTGTTAATTAACATTCGTAAAAAATACGACAGTAATAATAAGGCAATAAATAAGATAATTTTTTTTCTCATTTTAGAAGTAAAAATTACATTCTTTGGATTTTAAAGGAATTCTTTAGGATGAAATTTATATATATATATATATATATATATATATATATATATATATATATATATATATATATATATATATATATATATATATATATATATATATATATATATATATATATATATATATATATATATATATATATATATATATATATATATATATATATATATATATATATATATATATATATATATATATATATATATATATATATATATAGTAGGTACCGCGAATCAGGGGGCCCGGGAACGACTTGAACATTCTTTTTTCCAGAAATTGTCATTTTGACGTCGTAATTTTAACGATGGTGTATTATTCTAGGGTTAAGGGCTTAGTAAAATATCAAGAACTTATTTTAAGATCAAAAGGGTTGGCAGACAGAAAAGAACGCCACACCAATCTGTCTTTCAAAACATTTTTTGCCTCTTTCACATTCTTGCATCTTTTCATAATATCCGCTGATTATTCTGATTCCTGACCTGACTTTTTTTAAGAATTTGAAATAATTGATCATGTTTATCAAATGAGATTACATTTCGACTGAATTCTTTGCTACATGCTTCACTTTCATGTATTAGAGTTGATACCAAGGCACGTTCACAACTGCCAGTTAAGATTGTCAATCATGGGTAGAATGGTGAATGTTGCACGAGTGTAAAGTGATCACTTAACCACCCTATGATAGGTCCTAAGCCCTGTAAATACCCAGACTACCATATTCTTCTTCACTTATGTTGAGATGTCAAAAAAACTCCTATGGAGAGAAAACAAGATTTGTGAACAAGCATTTGGATTCTCAAAATATTGTAAAAATTCAATCGACTAGTTTATATTGTAAACAAATATCGAGTTTTTTTATTGAAAATTTAATTTTGTAAGATTATTATCAGAGAGTTCATGAGAAGTTAATTAAAACGTTAATAAAATACATGATTTGTTTTACCACAAAAATGAATAGTAGGCCTTTTGAAGGAATAATGAGAACTATTTTCCCGGCGGTGAAATAAGCTCCAAAAATGAAAACATTCATCAACTTTACAAAGGGGATGTTTTAATATAAAAAGAGTGAAAGGTTGTATCTAATGATAATGGGTGGTCAGTAATGAAAGACTCCATTTTGCCTTTTAAAAGAGAATGTAACGATGATTTGCGATTTTCCCAAAGTTTTTCTTCAGAAAGAGTTTGGGTTATATTGTGGAAAGTCATGAAATAGTTACCTTAAGTAACTCGGAGGAAAATTGAGGGGAGAATATTTGAAATTCTACGTTGCTACTACGGGTGGATACATTTTAAAATTTATAAGTATTTTTTTTAAGACAAGGGATTTAAGGATCACAAGTATTTGACTTGATTTAATCAAATTAGTTAAAGTGCTGTTCTAACATGTCTTGGTGAAACTGCATTTTATAGAAAAAAATAAAAACTATGTAGTTTTTTGACATGATTCTTATTTGACCAACAACCGAATTTTGATATAACCGACATCATTAGACCAGCCTGGTGTTCTTATTTTATTCAATGATTTAATCAACATTATAAGTGGAAGAAAATACATTTTTCATCTTTGAATTAACCCTCTACTAGTTCTATGGGTCTAATTTATTTTTATTTATTATTTCTTCTTCCTAAAATGCAAATAATATTTTCAAATATGTATGTATATAGTATTTTCTTATTAAATAAAAGAGAAATATTTGCGTATTTTATTATTTGCAAAAATACTTCGATTTCATACTATTTCTGTAAGCCTAAGCGGCTGATTATTAGAAATAGGTATCATATTGTGGTAGAGTGGGTTCGAACCGAGAAACTCTGACTCAAGAGTCCGCGACACTAACCACGGGACCACAACCCGACACTTAATCTGTCATAATCGACACAAAAAGCATTTGCGATACAAAATTAACACGTTGTTTTACAAAAATTCAAATTGGTGAATTCTATTTGTTTAAACTTTATAAAATAAAATAAAATAAACTTTATTTTACCCACTTTTTATTGGTACAATTTATCCAACCGGTTTCGACAAGAACCTTTTCATCATCAGGGTTTATGTACTAAATTCCAAAACATTGAAATACTCATAGTTAATGGCCCTTCCCTTACCAAAAACTTCCACGCATTCCATACACCATATGAACCTATATCGTATCTACTATTTGTCATAATCTATTGAGACACGTATTTCGACGCATTCTGCATTGCACGATACCGTAAGCATAATATATGTATTCGATGAGCAATGCATCGAAACACGTGTCGCAATAGATTTTAAGCAAACAGTGGTACTTTCAAAGAAAAATAATTAAAAATAGTTTGATAATACCTCTCACTTAAGTATTAGTAGTATTATGTATACGTTTTGGTTATTTAAAAAAAAATCTTTTTTTAAAAACTTTATTGTTTGTGTTCCAGTCTTGTTAACCTTAATCCCATGTCCCAAAATGAGAAATAGAAATAACTCATCTGGAATATTATATATATGACTTATGTGTGTAATATGTATTGAAAAAAAAATAAATGCCAAATAAATTTATGGAATCATAAAGTTTTCACTGTAATTCCAATTATTATACGAAAGACAAACAATTCTACAACGATTTCCCCTAGAAAATATTTCGATATTGTTAAGTGTTTCTTGAGACTTCAATGTTACGCAGATTTTTAACAAACCTTTATATAAAAAAATAATCAAAGTTATTACGAAACTGATCATGTATTCTTATCCTGTACTAAACAAAAACTTGTAATAGCAAAAATGCGATCACCTCCATACAAATAAGGCAGTGTGTCAAATTTGTGAAGGGTAGCAAACAAAAGAGCACGCTTCTTACGAGCACAAACGAGATTTGTTTTTCTTAAAAGCCTCACAATACCGCAACATCCCCATTAATATATTATGGATTTTAATATACCCCCAATCTCATTACATCCACTTTTATCTAACTAAAACTGAAATTCATGGAAAGCAATCATAAATTATTTTTTGTATACTTTAGTGAAGTAATTTTAATGTTACCGTTTTACTTTATTTGCACTAAATTGATGTATAATGTATTTATATATATATATATATATATATATATATATATATATATATATATATATATATATATATATATATATATATATATATATATATATATATATATATATATATATATATATATATATATATATATATATATATATATATATATATATATATAATGTATTTTTATATATATATGTATATATATATATATATATATATATATATATATATATATATATATAATGTATTTTTATATATATATGTATATATAAATATATATATATATATATATATATATATATATATATATATATATATATATATATATATATATATATATGTAATAAAATAACTAGGTACCTACCTATACATTTTATTAAGTACTTAAAAATAGTACCTACACAAAACAGTTCCAGCTCAGAATAAAACAAAAGACTTCCGATAATATTATTAACTGTCAGAATCAGATAGATAGATAGATAGATAGATAGATATAAAAATTA